>NC_071511.1:91358765-91661795 GCF_027887155.1 Malaclemys terrapin pileata | reverse complement strand
GGCTGGATGAGCCACCCCTTAAAGCCAATAACTATTTCCATCCTTTAAGTGCAAGGTGAAAATGAACAAAGATCCAGCATGTCACGTACTGCCACAGTCTGGGTTTCTGGCTGGTGAGGCCTGACAATACCCGCAGCCTGGCTGCTGCTTCTCCCTTCAAGGGTACTACACCAGCCAGTTGGTTCTCAGGAGTGTATATGCTATTTCTATTTGTCTCTCCATAAGAGTACTACTGCTGCCCCGTACCCTACAAATATGTCTTCTGTCTTCAGAGGGCTTAATTCAGTTTTCCTTCTCCTGGGTGAGTTGCCTGCCAACTGCTAAAGGGACCCACCTGTCCTGAGCAGGCATCAAACACTCACTTTTCACACCCCCTCTTTTAATTTGTAAGACCACCTCCACGAGAAGAGAAGTGGTAGGACTTCAGTTGTCAGAGGCTGTTTGTTAGGCTGGCCATTTTGAGTATTTTTAATAGGACTGAGAGCTCATCCCTCACCAGGCCATTATCCTGATGGGGAAAGTAAAATAAGAACTTGAGATGACAGAGCTAATGAGGATAACAGCCTGCATAAAGGAAACCACTGCTTGGGTGCTGAAGCGTTCGTAGTGCTTCCACGTAATGGTAACATAAAGATCCATGCTGATCTAACAAAACAAGAATGTCGTCTGGAGGAGAGATGTTCTTTCCATCATCAATGAAATACAGGCCCAACTGGCATAATTACATGCTGAGCTTGGAAACCTTCAGCAAGCAGGTTTGACATTGAATAATAAATGCCAGCTCACAACAGAACAAATAAAATGTGTTGGTCACTTCATTGTTTCTGTGGGAAAGAAATGTATCCAAATTATATACATACATAGCCTATATTAGAGCTTCAGGAGCCAAAAGATGTGGGAGATATCCATAGGATCATGGGATTGTGAACTACATGGCAAAGTTTATATCACCACTTGGCTGACCTTACAAAACCCATCAGAACTGTTGAAAAGCCTGTCAGCACCAAAAGACATATGCAAGAACTCAATTTTCTTGTGATCAAAGGTATGGCATAGGTAAACATAAACATTTATGGTACTCTTTTAGTTGTCAGGTATCTTTGCTTATTTTCCCTTGTGGCTAAATTCTACCCACAATTGCAAGGTTGTACCATGTGTATATCTAAGGGAATATTTGCCTGTGTTTTGTGAAGCCCCATGTTAAATCAAATAAAAATGGTTTTTATTAAAATATTTCCTCTTGTTATACTTCTGTTCATCTGGTTTAAATGGAAAGAGGCTTGTATCAAGGAATTTGGCTCTGGAAATCTTTGCACCGCTGGTCTGGCACAGCCTGAGTTTGTTAACTTTCAGTGCTCCCTGAAAAGATTATATAGGCTTTTTGTGGGATAAGGATGCCTTAAGAAGGAAGACTTACTAGTGCGGATGAGTAGACTGGGAGGGTCCAATTTGAAATTTGATGATGAGTAAGTTTTGTATAAAAATTGTGTAGATAATTTATATACTTTCAATATGGGAGAGCTGTGTTTTATAAACAGAAAGAAAGAAAGAATTTAGTTGTGACCATTCTGCATGTAGAAAAAATGCAAGAAGGGGAAGGGTGAGAAATTCAAAAATCATTCTTGGTATGATTTTGAATATAATTCATCATGAAACTGCCATATATTGCCCATCAGGTATACTGAGAGGAAATTTTGGCATTTGCTCCCAAAAGCTGAGCAAAAAATATTTATAGAGATGGCATGAGTCTCAGGTTTCTTCTGCATGTAGGGGTGTTTGAAAGCTCTGATGAAGCCCATCTTTAATTTATATTTGCCATTTTTATGACATTTGTATTTACACTTGTAATGATCTTTTTCTGGTGTCCCAAGATGAACTAAATATAAATGTTCAGGGTAAAAGAAGTGCAAAATCAACAGGTGTAAATGCTTCAAAGTTGTAATATGACAGCCAATAAAATGTGAGCCACAGCTACTCCTAAAGTAGCCTGTTCACGATACAATGCTACATGGCATTTGCAGTTACAGAATGATAGATGCTCCCTTGCATTTGACAGCATGCAATAAAGTATAATATCGTTATTCCTTTTGTTGGTTAATTCATTGAGCAATATTAGGCATTTAGTCAAATGCTTCATCCTTGTTGTCAGACCTTTAACCAAATGACTGGCAGGCTTAATCATTTGACTGACTGAGGGCCAGATTTTTAAAGGTATTTGGGTGCCTAAAGATGCAGATAAGTGCCTAATGGGAATTTCAAAAGCAGTGGGAGTTAGGCTCCAAGGCACTTTTGAAAATCCCACCAGTCACCTACCTGATCTTTATGTGCCTAAATACCTTTACAAATCTGGTACCAAGTGACTAGTATAACAGAGCAGCTGTGACATATATGCAGCATAGTTGTAGCCATATCAGTCCCAGGATATAAATATGCAAGCAAGAGTGGTAGAGATATGGGTAGAGATAACGAAGTTAGTTCAATCACGGAGGATGAGGCCCTCTTCTAGCAGTTGAGGTGTGAACTCCAAGGGAGGAGAAACTGCTTTTGTAGTTGGCTAGCCATTCACAGTCTTTGTTTAATCCTGAGCTAATGGTGTCAAATTTGCAGATGAACTGAAGCTCAGCAATTTCTCTTTGAAGTCTGGGAAAGGGGTGATACAAGTGTGTAATAAGGAAGACTACTATTTAGTTTCTCATGTTGAGTGTCATCAATTATACTTATCACATAGATGTATTATATTTAATATATTCTGCATGTTGGTCTCTGAAATCCATCTAATGCAGCTCAAGAAAAGATACAGTAGTGATGGTCCTTAATTTTTGTTATTAGTTAGTAAAGAGTTCAAAATGAAATTTACCAGTTCCATTTATTTGAGCCACTATCAATATGAAATCTCACAATACGAATAGATGTTTCTGGTCCCTTTCTGAAACATGTCAGTGCCCTCTCTGTTTCTCTTGAAACAGAGAATAAAATGGTATAGGTGTGCTGAAGCCACTCATAATATTTACAGAAGACAGCAGAACTCAAACTATCAGACACTTTGATAAATCTGTCTTGTCTTATCATGTATAGGTGTTTATATCTCATCCATCACCACAGAATCTGAGAGAGAAATCCTGGCCCCACTAAAGTCAATGGAAAATTTTTCATTGACTTCAGTGGAGCCAGGATTTCACCCTGAGTGTTTTGTAAAGCCACCTTAATAGGTATATTTTTCCTCCCTACTTCCCTAAGGCAATTGGGACTATTGGGAGATTCTTTGATTCTCTCTTTCTTATCCTTCTATTAGGGTGACCAGATGTCTCGATTTTATAGGGACAGTCCCAATATTTGGGGCTTTTTTTTATATGGGCTCCTATTACCCCCCCCCCATCCCTTGTCCCGATTTTTCTCATTTGCTATCTGGTCACCCTACCTTCTCTTCTGTCTGTCCTTTCATTCCTGTCTTCTCTTTTTCCTCTTTTTCCACCACCTTCATTCTTCATTGCTGTTTTCCTGGCAGTTCTGAGAAAGATAAGACAAAGAAATGAGTCTTCTACTTCCCTTAGAAGGCTGTGAAATTTGGTCATTCAAAGCCTTGGAACGGTTGCTGAGAAAGCCATGCTCTATGCCATTCTGGGGTTTACCATCAAGGGTGACAGTTTCATTCTTCCTGCTGTTGAGGCCTGTCCCTGCACCATTGCAGTCAGTGGGAGTTTTGCCACTGAGTTCAATTTGATCAGTCCCTAAAATAGCTTGAGGAATAAGATTGGGCCTCACTTTTAATTTATTTATGTGTTATTATTTCTTCTTAAACATTTATGAAAGTGTTTTGAAAATGAAATGTGAGGTGAGAATATTAGTTCTCTACTCCTTTCTCTTTGTGTCCTTTCCCAGCTTCTGTTGATCATATCTGTCCTTCTTGATAGATCAAGATCAAGATGACATGCTGTTGAATAAACATGTTTTTGTTGTTTTAATTCCATATTAGAAAAGTGATATATCTTAGAAATGTCACTTTATTCTTACAGCTCTTTCAAACATTTGATTGGAGGTCTGGATGATGTTTCAAATAAGGCCTATGAAGATGCAGAAGCAAAAGCAAAGTAAGTGACAACTAATGATTTTTGGCTTTCACCAATTAATCTCAATGTATTGCCTGTACCCCGTGTTTTTAATTGAAATCAAATCAAGAAATTTTTTAAAACATACACTTTTTATCACATAATACTATAACATAGGAAGTGAAATGTCTGTTAGGAAATAAAAGAAATATAGTATAATGCTTTGTTAATCTAAAGAGTTTAATTTTAAAAGTAGTTGGCAAATAGTTGTCATGATATATTTTAAGGTAGGATATAATGTATGTAAATTCTAAACTGATAAAAAACTCAAGATAACAAAGATATTACTGCAATAGAAATTATTGATATATTTTGGGCTATTTTCAAACAGTCCTGAGTTTTTCAAACCTTAGGAAATAAAATATGTTCTGTAAAAGAAGGTTGAAGTGGAGAAAGTAGAGTAGCTTTTGAATGTTACAGTTACTTTGCTATGGAATAATATTTCAATCCAAAACACTGGCTTAAAGTATTCCTTCTAGAAATTAAGACTAGTGTTTAATCTCTTTAAAATGTTTTAAATAATAAAGGTGCTAACAAACAGAAACAAGAGCTGCAACAATTCCCACTTGGTCAACAGCTTGTGCTTAATAGACAGACTTCTATATGTTTAGATTCGAGGGATGGAATCCGTGAAGGGACTTAGGTGTTGCAATGCTGAGCACCTTGGGTGCCTAGAAAATTCACAGGAACAGGTCTGATTCACAAAGCCTAGTGAGGCTCTCCCTAATGAGGAGAGAAAGGCACCTTTGAATGTGATCCACAAAAGCCAGGTGGTTAGGTGGCTCCCTGCCTACACTAGCCAATGGAAGATGACAATGTGCTAAAGAGTGGCCCTTTCTCGGAGATAGGCCTCTAAGTCCAGGCTACAGTGAGGCACCTAGTTCTGCTACAGACCCATGAACAGGAATCTCTTTCCTGACTTAGGTGCCTACATAGTTTCTTGCAAGAATAATTTAGGTGTCAGCATAGAGGAGGCGGCAGTGGTTGTGTCCAACTTTATAACTTTTGGCCCAGTGGTTAGAACACTCATCTGGGATGTGTGATACTCACATGCAATTCCCCCCTTCCTGGCAGAGGGGGAGAAAAGATTTGAACAGGGAAGTCCAACTTCTCAGGAGAATGTTTTGACTACTGAACTATGGGATGTTCTGATCTGGGGCTCCCTCAGTCTCTCCTTTTGAAGCACTCTGGTTAAATCAATAAAAAGTGATTGGGGAGATAGAGTGGGAATGACTTTGTAGTCCAGTTGTTAGGACACCCACCAAGTTTCACACATCCCAGGTGAGCACGCTAACCGCTAGTCTAAAGGTTATAAGGTGGGTGGCAGCACCACCATCACCTCCTACTCCTTTTCTGGACAGCCTTTGAATAGGGCCCAATCCAGTTGGTGTCCCCAAAGGGTGCTAACCAGCAGGGCCACCCAGAGGATTCAGGGGGCCTGGGGCAAAGCAATTTCAGGGGCCCCTTCCATAAAAAAAAGTTGCAATACTATAGAAAACTATATTCTCGTGGGGGCCTGGGACAAATTGTTCCACTTACCCCCCACCCTCCTCTGGGCGGCCCTACTAACCAGATTCAGCCCCTGGAGCAAGTTAGGCGAATAAACGACTGTCTTCCCTGGTTCATGAATCATTCTGGGGCTTAGCAGGAGATAGGTGTCCAGATGCCTAGAATTAGGCAGCAATGCGTATGCCCAGAGGAAAAATCTTAGGCACCAAATGAGTTTAGGCACCTACAGGGCTCAGCAGGAGTTGTGTGGCTTACAGTAGGGGACTTAGGAACCTAATTAGCTTTTTGGATTTCACCCTAAACCTTTAGCTGGTAAGCCTGGAATATCCTTCTTAACACTTCAGAATAAATGAATAAAATCAAGATTTGCTCAGATAAAGGTTAATATTGTCTTCAAACACAAATGGCTCTAAGTCAAGAATAATTTAAAGAGAAACTGAAGCTATTGTATAAAAATCTGATGTTTTCTCTTTTGCAGATCTCTTTACCACTACCACATTAAGGAAGGGAAATGATTAGATATTAGGCTTCTTCTCAGAATCAAACAGTTGAAAAGTGTGACTATCGTAGCCTTTCAGTTCTGTTGGCCTAAATTAAAGGTTACTACTACAATATACATAGTGGTTTCACATTAGTCTTTGGGGGCTTAAGGGAGTCTGTATGAAGGGAATGTATGGTTTTATTGTAGAGAGAAATGGAAAGAAACTAAATATTATTAGTTTTAGAAGAATTTAAATTCAAAATTCTTCTATCATATAAGAAATCTGTGTCCCATTTTCAGTGTCTTGCATTAATTTTGGTAATGCTGGAGTGTATCAATAGAATAAAGAGACATTTTCTGTTTATCACTCCGAACACCTTTTTTAACCTATTGCACCTCTCTAGCAAGTTACTTTTCTCCTCATTGTGCAGAATTATGGCCCCTTAACAAAATATATAGGACTTCATCTGGATTCCTTAAATAAATAAAACCCTCATTGTTTTCAATGGGAATCTGGGGTATAGAAGAAATGCTGAATCAGACATGAAGAGATGATTTTGCAGCAGATAACTAGGCAGACCTCCTAATTTTATTTTAATGGTCAGTTGCATCTTATACAAAGACCAATTGTATGAAGTTACATGTAGTCCAGTAAACTAACCACAGGCAACTAAACATTGCTTTGGAGAGCGAGAGAGTTACAAATATGCCATGTCAGTGCTACTAATTAGATTTCCAGGGAGATAATGTGGAGAGAAAACTTGGTAGTAGGAGTGGTGATTTGCCGAGTAATATAACTCCATTATTGCATACACAGCCTTTGTAAGACCTTCACTTTCTAATTCATTAGCAGCTAGTATAAGCTGAAAAAAGGTAATGCACTCTCTTCATCATTTCAGAGAAAATCCTCTCAGGTTTATGTCATTTTAAGCCATGTTTTTGATATGCAGTATGTGCTCCTCAGCTACCAAGGTGAGGTAGGTGGGTGGGTGTGGTCTAAAATCTAAACAGATTAAATTACATCAATATGCACATCAACATAAATATCATGCAAGAAAGTATTTTCAGTGTCCATTGACCTTATTATCACTTGGCTTATTTAGCCCTAATACTAGTAAAACTCCCATTGACTTTCGTAGATATTTTGCTTGAGAAAGCACTGCAGAATTGGACCTCTTGTAGAGCAACCCATTTTTTTAGAAGCTAGAATGTCAGTAGATAGCTTTAAATTCTGCTATCCTTCTATCTTGTGCTTTTCCTTGTTTATTTTTTAGTGTCCAATATTTCATACAATGAGAAAGGTGAGGCAGAAGATTCCTAATGTTAGAGAGACCTTAATTAGGTGGACAGTTTCACAGTAAGAAGAGCGGACAAGCTGTTATGGCACCTTCTAGGTCCTTACCTGCAGCTTTACAAGTCAGGGGTTAGCCCTTGCATACAATCCCAAAGTGCCAGAGTCAATAATCATGCCACTGCCCCCCACATAGTGACATTTTGACTTTAAAAAAACAGAAGTCATCAGTGCTGTCTACCTTTACAAAGGTTATAAAGGAAATGTTCTTTCAAAAGATATGGCCTTTATTAGATAAATACCACATTTGGATTTCCTTGACTTCTTGAAAGCAATTGCCTGGAAAAGATATGAATAGAACAGTAGAAATGACTGAAAAGCTATGAGTAAAAGAAGAAATTTTGGAACCTGCTTCGTCACTCAACAGTTGTTATATCTATGTCTGACAAGATAAAATTCATCTTGGAGAAAATCTGCTTGGCAGAAACTTTAACCTGGATTAATTTTCAAACAGCTCTTAATTAACTTCAGCTAATTGCCCTTCAAGGGTTTATCTTTTCAAAATTTAAGATTGTGAAGTGAAAGAGCTTGGCATAGAAAGCATGACACAATTGTTCTTTAGCAAATTGCTGTGCTTTGCAATAACTGAAAATTGCATAATAGTATTTTGTCACTTAGTAGTAGCAAGCATCATATTTTCCACTGTTTATGGTATATCATTGAATGAATAAGGTTTACTACATAACCTTACATCAGGTCTATCAAAGACGGTTCACTAAAAAGATCAGAAATTCAGCAATCATCATTGTAAACTATAAATAGTAAGGACCTCATTCTAATAGGTGTTGACCACCCTCGACTTCAATTCAACTGAACATCATATCATATTGATTTGCTATAAAATTATGATGGGTTTTAGCAGCTCAAAAAGCCAACAGTTTTTAATATTTTAACCACAGTGTTTTTTATTTAAATGCATACTGTGCCTCATGTAATTAACACATATTTATTAAGCCAATAGGAATAGAAAATGTGAAAACTATAAATATTGTTTCTGATGTGTTAGAGATAGGCTGGTCACACAGTAACACATTTCATTTACCATAAGCACACTCCAACCCTCAAGCCCTCTGAGTGTCTCCTTGGAGTGTCCAGCCCCTGGTCCACTGGACACTCACAGTATTCAGATTCACTACTTCCAAAGAAACAGTACAGTTTACCAGTTCTACTTCCAATCACTGTTCCACTTAATACACAGCACTTAGATATCTTTATAGTGAATTAGTGTATAAAGTTTCATAAGTTTATTTAGCAAAGCATGGAGATTCAAGTAATGAAAGTATTGGGAACAAATGATTACATAGAAAACAAAATTATAACACACATTCTAGAGCCTAGACTTAATTACCTAGATATTCTCATGTCTTGTAGAGTTTGGCTCATCCAAAATCCTTTCAGCACTTTTTAACCAGACTTGGCTGTGATCCTCCTTTCATGAGACAAGTATGCTGTCAGCTTGCTTCCCTGGTGAAGGATCCAGAGTGTTCCTTTGCCTTCCAAGATATACAAGTTCTATCCTTTGTTTTCATTTATAAACAGGATACCCCCCCCCCCTCCTGTTTTTGTTTCTTCCTGAAATTTTTTCTTGACTGGCACCTGGCTTGGTATACAAATAGGTCTTCATGGTGTGGCAGACAACACACATATGATGAAACAGGGAGGTGGGTGTCTGTTACCTCCTGCCTGAAAGGAACATGTCCAAGAGACATCACCTCCTGGTGACCTTTCTTGACTCCAAGACCTTAAGAACCTAATTTTCAGTGAAGGCAAATAACTTCTTAAATATTATCCATCCTTACATTTAGGAATGATTCTGATGATCAGTGCGCTACTGGCTCTCAGTGGAGATCTCACGTCACCCTTTGGTGAACTATTACATATATATCTGATTCCTGTAAAATCCTATGAACCTTCTGTGAGCTCTGCCAGTTGGCACAAAGAGGTCCCTGGGTCACAAAGGGAAGCATGTATTTAACATGATTCATGTTCCCAAGAATAACAGTAATCGCAGAAGAACCACAGTGCATACCAGTGGCAGGATCCGGTTCAACAAATGTTACATAATAAGCTGAATTATTATTCATTGTATATAGAGAAAATTCCTAAAAAGAGAGCACCTGTTTGCCTAAATTAATTCCAGGTAGAGCCACTGATGAAGCTCTAACAAATCCAATAGGAAACAGGTGGCTTCTAATGCAGTTATTGAAATCACATGGGTTGACAGAGTTCTTAGAACTCTATGAATTTTACATACTCTTACATTCAGAGTATCCCATTCGGGGGGTGGGATAGCTCAGTGGTTTGAGCATTGGCCTGCTAAACCCAGGGTTGTGAGTTCAATCCTTGAGGGGGCCACTTAGGGATCTGGGGCAAAATCAGTACTTGGTTCTGCTAGTGAAGGCAGGGGGCTGGACTCGATGACCTTTCAAGGTCCCTTCCAGTTCTAGGAGGTAGGTATATCTCCATTATTTCTTCTTCTTTCTATTCTCCCAATCACTTCTACTGGGTTTTTTCCATGTTCCATAGATTCCTGAGGTTCTTCACATTCAACACCACTTTAACCACTATCAGGGCCAGATTAAGGCTATCTGGGTCCCTAAGCACACCACAATATGAGTCCTTCTGCAGTTTGGCCTTGTCCCTCCCTTGGGTGGCAATGGCAAGGGGTGACACATTTCAGGCTAGAAAGATGGGTCAGCAGCAAGGGGTCACCAGAAGCAGCAACAGGAGCAGTCCCCTCTCCCCATACATAGGCAGGCTGGCAGAAGTGTATGCCACCTGTATTTTCCCCAGCAACCAGGGCATACATGCTTAGTGAGCCAAGTCCCCTGCATGCTTCTCCTCCTGCCACACAGAATCCTCTGCTGGGGTGGTATTGATGGGGGCCCCCAGGCAGTGTGTCATGAAATTAACACCCCGTTGAGATACATGCAGCAGTTCACTTGTCTCTCAGAGCTATTGTTCCAGACCTTCTGTAGAATCAGGCAGATGTTGTTTTGGCTATGCTCAGATTCCTTTTTAAAGTTTTTGGTTTTTACAACCCTGGGGGTTTACTTTTTTTAAATTAAAACTGAGATTCTGCCCTCATTACCTGATACTAGGAGCTGTGGCCCAAGGCAGGAAGGCCTATGTCTTAATCCAGCCCTGACTAATAGCTCCCCTCATCTTTATATTAGCTGTGCTTTAAGATCTTTAGTTATAGTCACTGTCCTTTTTTCTAGGGGGGCTTAAATGAGCTGCATCCAAACCTATCAATGTTTTTCTTTAACTGGCCAAAGGAGTAACTGTCATTTCACCACGTCTCTTTCATCACTCCTAGCAAAATCTCATTTTTCATCCAGCTTATAGACTTATGTTTCAGTGAGATTTTTTTATTATTATTTTTTCTGATATATTTACATTTTACTAGTCAGAATTCAATTATCTCCCTGGTGTTATATATTTTCTCTTTTCCTTAGGCTTTAATAATAATATTTATACTGGCATTGCTATTTAAAATATAGTTCTATGACTTGAGCAAACATGATTTTACTACGCCTGTCCTGCACTCTTTTCATTGGCTGCCTATAGAGTAGCTGGTTGTCATTAATTTTGCACCATGGGTTTTTAAAGCCCTACTTCAGCAAAGCATGTAATTACTTAATCCATTAATATGCTTAAAGTTAAGAGTGTGCTTAGCTGAATTGAAACTTATTCCTAGTACTGACAGGTATCTTGTCTTTGGATGCCATCTGCTTTTTAAGGATTCCCCCCCACCCACACATTGTCTGAAGTCACTCTTGTTGTGTGAGTTTTCTAATATGGAACTCCCTGGCTCCTGAAATCCATCTAATTTTTCTTGTTTTAAAAAGATAGAAGTGTTGCTTTTTTTCTTCAGTGTTGCTTTTAGAATCACTGCTGTTTTTAATTATTTATTTATTATCTATATTTATTACCTTCCTTTACAATCTTTTCTTTCCTTTTGTTTTTTATTAGACCTTTCTCATTTGTTTTTGTGTGTTTGAAAGATAAAAAGAAGGTATTTTATGAGATTTTCATTATAGTGCCTTGCTGGAGTCACGGGGGAAGGGAGAGCAATGGCTGCATTAAGTGAAACACATAACTAAAAAAAGAAGAACAGGAGTACTTGTGGCACCTTAGAGACTAACAAATTTACACTAAACCTAAATAATGACAAGCTATTAACAAAAAATAATAGTTGTATTTCAAGGTTAAGGCTCACAGTCTGGTTTTCACTCATGGATCCTCCGGAAACTTAAAATTTGGTACTGTTTTTGAAAATTTAGGCTTTGATGCATTGTACTTGGGGACATTTAGGGACATCTGATCAAAGGGCCCTCATAAATGATCTGGTGTATCTGTTTGTGTACACAAATGAATTTGTGAATTCAAAGGTGCACATTCTGGTCACTCACTATACACATGGGTAAAGGTTGGAATCTGCCTCCACCTTCTTGCTCAGATGAAGGTACTGGGGTGCAATGGGTCTGCCAGAGTGAGCGACTGGTAGCCCCTAGGAATAATTCCAGTTATGTCAGCCAGGATTCTATCTGGGGACTCCAGCTGCTGTGTGGCCCATCAGCTCACCACCAATTCATATGAGGTCATGTAGGGCAAAATCTAGCCCCAAATGGGCAATTGTCTGTTCAAGTGCCTCATTTGTTTGTGCAAATGGGAAGGGTCTGCATATGCAAACTGTATTTCCAAGTGCATATTTGCAAATCATATGAAAATATGGCCCTTTAATATTAAGTGATAGCAGTCCACGGATTTTGTAGTGACTATTAGCAGAATGTTATCAACTACAGTATGTTAACAGAACATTATCAATGTTATCCGTATGTATACGTAGTAGAAAGGGCTTTGTTTTTATGTGTTTCTTAGAAACATAAGCCTGGGAACATTTTTAGCCAGGGCTGAAAATCAACTTTTTAGAATCAAGTTCAAAAATAGGAACTATGTGCCAATTAAAGAAAATAATTTAATTAGGACCTTATGTTTTTGCTAAGCCTCAAATATTTTCTGAAATAATAGACTTACTCATGAGATCAGGGGTTTCTCTATTATAAAAATTATTTTCTGGCTCATGGCAGTGCAAATATTTAGACAGTTTGAGCATGTGGAAACCATTTTTTCAACTTGGCTGAAAGCAGTGCCAGGATGTACACACACACACACACACACAAGTGTAGCCTACAAGTACAAAAAGAGTATTAATGCTATCAAAGCAGGATTTTCAGTTTCCTCTTTCAGGTCATGCAAATAATGAAAGTGACTCTCCTAATCAGTTAGTGTAGTGGAGAAGAAATCTTGTTTGGCCACAGCAGTTAAAAAAAATGTAGTGCAGACATTTTATTAACTAAAATTGTATGACAGTTTTAAATATATTAACACTCTGAAATGCATATTGAATACAGTGTTGTAAATTATAGATTTTAAAGTATTTGGCAAACTGAGGGATTTTTTCTTTTCATTAGAGAGCTTAGAGTGTAACAGGATCATCTGGACCTCAATTATTTGTGGCTTTTATGTTGCAGCCCACTGTTAACTGTAGTTTTTATCCTAGTATATCAGTAGGATTTCTTGTTAAAATTGATGTAATCAATAGGAATATATGTGGAGACAGAGAAAAAGGAATGGAATTGTCAAATTATTTTAAAAGATAAGACCACATCACAATATATTGCATTCTTGACTGTATGTAGCGAGGGTTGCAAAATAAAGTGTTTCCTTTTTAAATCCGAAGACATTGCATATTTTAAGGCTGTTAAGTCTTACACCATTTATATTGTGTTTGAAATTCTCATGTGTCATATAAGGACGCAACAGCAAACTATTCCGATGCAAAGAAAAGTTAGGAAGAATAGTAAGAAGCCAGCATGACTCCATCAGGAGCTCTTTAATGACCTGAAAATCAAAAGGACCCTAACAAAAAGTGGAAATATGGAAAACTTGTGAAGAATGAGTACAAAAGAATAGCATAAGCACGTAGGGACAAAATCAGGGAGGCTAAAGCACAAAATGAATTACACCTTGCAAGGGATATAAAAGGTGATAAGATAAGTTCTATAAATACATTAGGAGAAAGAAAAAGATGAAGGTAAGTGTAGGCCCTCTATTAGTGGAGAAGGAGAACTAATAACAAATGAGCTCAAGAAGGCTGAGGTATTTTAATATCGAATATGCTTCAGTCTTCATTAAAAAAGTAATTTGTGACCACATACTTAAGGCAATTAAAGTTAACAACAAAGGAGAAGGAATGCAAACCAAAATAGGGAAAGAACAGGTTAAAGATAGGTTAGATGTATTCAAGTCGGCAGGTCCTAATGAAATTCATCCTAGGGTATTTAAAGAACTAGCAGAAGGAATCTTTGAACCGTTAGCGATTATTTTTCAGAACTCATGGAGAACAGGTGAGGTCCCAGAGGATTGGAGGAAAAGCAAACATAGTACCTTTAAAATGGGGAACAAAGCAGACCTGGGGAATTGTAGACCAGTTGTTGTACCTTACATACCAAGAAAGATACTGGAACAAATTATTAAGTGATAATAGGCTAATAAGTAATAGCCAACATGGATTTGTCAAGAAGAAATGACAAACCAACCTTATTTCTTCTTTGACGGAGCTACTGACATAATGACCGCCCTGCACCTTTAAACGCAGGAGAAGGGGAGCTTGGCTGACTGGCTGAATGAAGGCAACAGTGCTTTATGGCTGGGGGTGGCGGGGAGATGAAAACTGTTGCAAAAGGGGACAGCATGGTTGCTGACTCATCCCCTAGGAATGCAGGGTTCAAAAGGGGCAGCCCTGCGCCTGAAGCTACCTTTTACATGGAGCAGTCTGAAGCAGGATCCACCCTGCCTCCTGTTTATGTGGTAAAATACCAGGTTTGGTCAAGACCTGCTGTGGGCATTATGCTAGCCACCCTTTTTTAGGGGGGGCTGGGAAGGAATTTTCCCTTACTACCATATTGGCTTGGGTTCTGTTGGGGTTTCTTGCCTTCCCCACAGCAGGTTCAGGAAGGGCTCTGTTCATGCATAGCATGAAAGGCGGTAGGTTATATGTCACAACTCATTATTTAAGTGTAGGGCAGATATCCAATGCAGGTACTCCATAGGAAAGGTATACAATGACTGGATAAATGACTTGTAAAAGGACTTAAAAAGAGGTGTTCATGAAAGGAATGAACAGGGGGCGGTTGGGGACTCCTATGATTGGTACGGCAGGGAGCCAACCCCTCATTTTTACAGCCTACCTTAACTCTCCTACAACGGGGGGTGGATGGTAATGTCCCGGCAATGGATTTTCTGGAGGGACCTGGATGGAAAAAGAGCGGGAGCTGGTGGGAGCCCCCCCCCCCCCCCTCGGGTATGGTAAGGTCCCAGCAATAAATACCGGGATGGAAACAAGAGGAAGAACTGGTGGAGCCCTCTGCCCCCAGGTATGGTAAGGTCCCGGCAATACATTTGCTGAAGGGACTTGGATGGAAAAAGAGGGGGAGCTTGTAAAAGCCTCCCTTCCCCCCTGGTAATTACGGAATAAACATGGGGTTACCTGCACTGTACACTTTTATCTGCCGAGTAGTCCCAGAAATCTAATAATAAAGTTGCAACCTAATTAAACCCATCTCAAATTTCTACTTCCCTTCTTTTGGTATAGCCAGACAACGGATAGGAGAGAAGAAGACATAATATATCTTGTGGTGGGAGATTCTCAGATAAATTTTTTAAATTAGAGTTTTAACTCTTTTATTCAGTCAATTTTCTGACACATTTCTTCAGTTGAAATTGTTTTTAACAAGTCCAAACACTCCTGTTCTTTATATAAAGGGTTTTAATTCGCCAATGCTCATTTAAAATTAAATATTTCTTTGAGTCTTTAGTTTAAACTGTTAGTAAACAAGTTGTTGATTCGCTATAACAACTTTTGGAGAGATGATAATTTTTGTTTTCCTGAGCTGGATGAGGTAGTTACTTGAACACTGCCAGTGATCATTTAATTCTGTATTAGTATACATGTTCCACACTTACACAGCTTCTTGTATTATTAATCAGAGTAGCAAGGTCATTAGATTTCAGGTGAATACATAAAGCATTTTATCATTTACATAGCAAAGTTGTTAGGAAATTATATTAGGAACTAACATATTTGCAAGTACGTATTTCACAAAGGTATTTGACATTTCAACATTTAAGAAATAAACAAAAGTTTAAAAATATTTCCAGTTACACATATATTTGCTAAAGTTTTAAGGACACAATCGGAGCTTTTGCTTACAAAGTGGGGTTGGTAGAGGCCCACTTTACCCCGAGGTTTCATTGCTCTGATAATACATCTCTATACTCCTTTTGGAATTTAATGCATAAAGAAAATCCTCACATTCTTTTACAGGATGTGACCAGGTTGTCTTTGCTACGACCCCTTGTGGCTCATCAAGGTATAACTCACTCTGTCGGTAGGATACTGTCTCTGTGAGGTCCAAGATAGCACTGCTTTAGCCCTCCAGCCAAGGTACATTTCCCTCCTGCCCCTTCAGGGATGTTAAGGTCCAAAGGAAATCTGGAACACAAAATAAGCACAACTCAAAACAGGGTCATCTGACAAACCTTTAGTGGGAACCCCCCTTCTATTCCAGGCTTGCTTCTAAACATTCCATGCTTCCACCTATCCCACAGGGTCTTACACTATCAGGGATCACCGGGGTGCTGGGTACTCTAACTTTATTTCCTCTCATTACTAGGACTTAATTTGGAGTACAGGGGACACAAAGCAGCCTCTCTAGAGGCCAGAATATGGCCGGTTGCACTTATTTTCTCTATAGAATGCCCTGCACACCTAAGGTTGCCAATTTTGGTTGGACATTTTCCTCAAGGTTTTATCACATGACATAATTTTTAATTAAAGATTAATCTTTAATTCCTGCAGACTCCAGAACAATCATGGAGGGTTGGCAACCCCGTGCACACCTATAATGCTGCAAATGTCAAATACTAATAACTGTCAATACATTATCATTAAAACTCTTCACTGATGCTTCCAAGTTACATTTTAGGAGTTGCTGATTTCAGATATGCTAGGGTGCTAGAAATATCCCCAGGATCATTTCCCTTATAAAGAATCTAGCTGTTATTGAAACCAATGGGAGATAGATCAGCAGGGCCGGCTCCAGGGTTTTGGCCGCCCCAAGCAGCCAAAACCAAAAAAAAAAAAAATCCGCGATCGCGATCTAAAAAAAGCCGCGATCGCGATCTGTGGCGGCAATTCGGCGGGAGGTCCTTCACTCCCAGGCGGAGTGAGGGACTGTCCGCCGAATTGTCCCCGAATACCTGGACCTGCCACCCCTCTCCGGAGCGGCCGCCCCAAGCATCTGCTTGAGAAGCTGGTGCCTGGAGCCGGCCCTGTAGATCAGGCCCCAAATTTGCAACCAAAAATTGCGTAAGGGGACATTTAAAGAGAATGCTGAGAGAGGAGAGAAAGAAATCTATAGTTGGGGCTACTTGTCAGTCTTTCTATGTTAATAGTCTGAAATCAGAATAGTCAGCCAAAGAAATGGAGCTCTCAGCTGGGGAGAATTAGTGAGCAGGGCCAGGAATCCAAAATTCAGATAGGCACAGAACAGGGCTCCTTGTTGCCCTGGCATCCTCCATTCAGGGTTGCTGGGGTTGTATGTGCGGAGCAGAGCTGGAAAGGCAGATTGGGCAGCATCAGAGGGGGAAGTACATGGCAGATATTGACACATCCATTAGCTTTTCCAAATACATGTGAAAAAGGTTAGAGCACATAAAGAAATAACTTTGTTTAACTGGAAAATGTTCAGAAAGATCTGTGTCTCTGGTGTGATGGTTATATCTGTATGTGTATTGTTTAAGTTTGTGATGTTTGTGGCTGTTTAGCTGGAGGAAAAGGGGAAAGAAATGAGTGTGTTAGGACCAAATTTCAAAGGTGAATGAATATTAATTGTTTTCTCTGGAAAAGTTAGTTAGGGTGTTATCCAAATAGTGCATAGCAAATTCAATTGACCCCTCAATAGTAATTGCATTGAATTTGGAGACTAACATCAGTCACCGAAGTGTGAAATAAAAGGATTTTAATCCTGCTGTAAGTGAAAAGCTCAACCCAACTGTAACTACAGAGTCCTGCTGACACCTCCATTATACTAACAGCTATGGCACCAAGTCAAATTAGTTTATCCTTTCCTTTCTTTCTACATATTTCCCCCTGAAAGTTCAAATATACTTTCAATGTATTGTATTAAAGTTTTTTTCTGTAGTTCTAATTTCAGTCTATTTAAAACATTAAAAAGCAAGCTGACATCAGCATTCAACTCAATATAGGTGGGCTGGTAATTCTGCCTATTAAGTTTTCCAGACATCTTACATTATAACAGCCTTATAAGCCTTTCGGTTGCTTATAACTCTGCCATTTGATCATTTGGACTGAATTTTCCATGCCACGTGTCTCTGCTGCGGGCTGATAGTCAATTATTTTTGAAAATTTCAGCCAAAATGGTTCAGCCACATCGAAGATGAGGATAAGGAAAGTATGTTGTTTTGCCCATGTTAAAAATTTCTTGCAAGCATTTCTTTGAAAAGCACTAGCACCCTATGCTTTGGACTTGAAATTTGGCAGGGAGATGGTCTTTGTGTCGAGGATGTGACTTTTGCCACTTCTGTAAAATTCTATCCTTTGCACATAGGAAGTAGAGCTTCTTAGATTTTATCAAATTCCTTGAATATTCCTTCTGAATTGCGCATGTTTCATCCAAGGGCTGAGCAGGCCTTCCCTGCTGCTGCGAGCCATGATGGGTCCAGGCATCTGACCTGATTGCAGGAAGCCTGTTTCTCCTGTGCTTTCAATACCCCCCTACTGGGCCCAGGGAGCAAAGCTGCTTGATTTGAATGCAGAGTGAGGGTGTGTGGTGAAGTAGACTGGGACAAGGAATTGGGGGACCGAAACTGGGACTAGAAGCTGAGAGGAAGGGAGAGAGAGAAAAAACTGAGACTGGGAGTTGAGGTGCAGGGGAGGGAGGGAAACTGGGACTCAGAGTCAGGAAGGGAAACAGGCTGGTGAGGCTTGGGAACCAATATGTGTGAGGAGACTGAGATCATATGATGAGCCCATGGCATGAGTGTGTGGAAACTAGGACTGGCTGGGCAATGAGACTGAAGACAAGAAGCTGAGGGGTAAGAGCAAATTTGTAATGGCTAGGCAAAGAGACTGAGATTGTGGGGGAGGGGAGAATGGACCTGGGTAACTTTATTTCCCAGGTGAGATTAGCACTTGCTGGGTGAGGAGATTGGGACTGGGATGAGAAGCCTGAGGAGCAAGGACTGGGACTGGCTAGGTGAATAGCATGGGACTGGGAGACGGAGCGAAATGTGGGACATGGACAGGTTGGAGGGGACAGGGCAGGAGATGTGATGCTTGGGGAGAATTGGCAGAAGAATCTGTGCCTCGAAGAGCACATCATCTCCAGAGTGTGGAATGGAACCCATGTTCCTGATAACACCAGTCCTCTTCTGTCAGCAAATTATCTGTGAAACCCACTGGCAAATGTCCCATGCCCCTCTAGTGCTGTTCGTCATCAGTTAATTCAAGTGGCAAAGGTTTGTACAGTGGATCTAAAGTTTCCAACTCTGCTGCTGACCTATATGCATGTCAATATAATGCTTTTTTTCAGTTTGCTTTTTTAAAAACCTAGGAAATTACAACAAAAAACTACACTAAAAGAAAATTATCAAGGTTTCACACTAGTCACGGGTGGTCACTAATGGTGTGTTCCTCATTTTCTGGGTACCTAACTTCAGACCATGGGGACAAATCAAGTGCTGAGCACACTCAGCTGCATCTGAAGACAACATGAAGTATTATAGAATGCTAAATGCTCTGAAAAATCAGGTCCTAGTTATCTTAGTGGATACTTTTTTACTTTAATCTCTCCATGTCTCAGTTCCCTTTCTGTAAAGTGGAGATAATACCTGCTCATCTCACAAGGGTGTTGTGAAAATATATTCATTATTATTCATGAAGCTCTGAGTACTATATTCATCTGTTTCTCGCTTTCCTTCTGGCAATTCCTCATCATCTGCTGTTGAAGGGATAATAAATTGAGCTCACAATTTAATTAATCACACTTTTAATTTTTGTATTAGACTGAGATTAGAACTTTTTCAAAAATTTGATAAAATTAATTTTGAGCTTGTAAGAAAACCAAACTTATGTAGAATTTATAGTAAATCCATCAACATCTAATCTGCCCTATCTGCTTGGCTGTTAACATAAAATTATCTGGAAGTTTAATAGATTTATTAATCATAGCTAAATTAAAAGACAAGAGAATTTGTCCACAGTTGTATTTCAAATACATTTTTGCTTTAGTAATGGCAGTTAATCAGTTCTCCCTCCCTCCCTCTCTCTCTCTCTCATACCCACACACATACACACTCTAATCTTTTGATTTTTAACTTGTGTTTCCATTCCATGAATTCTTTTTCAAATTACATTTCCTGGGGTCAACATACAATACCAAAAAACTTCGCTTTCATAAATATATAAAGGTAATGTATTTTATTGCTACCAAAATAATTATCTATTTCGCCTATTAGAATAATGTTAAACCACATACTGTATCTATAAGTGCAACACCAATTTCACTTGTCTACCCAAGGGAAGAAATTGATTCACTGCATTTTGATTTCCTACTACTAATTACTGTGTTGTGAATTAATACACCATCAACCAAATTAATCAAAACCGCAGATGCATTTTAAAATGTTTAAATATCTCAGTTTAAATTAAATCACAAGATTTGGTAGATTTCCTAATCCTTTCTGTTTTAAGATGATTTCTAATAAAGGTGCATTTCTTGCACGCTGCTATCTTAATGGATAGCTCTTCTTTATTTCATTTAGAAAATGTGTGTGCGTGTAGGAAATATCATTGAGCTTTGATGGTTGCTTATGTGCTTTATCAAGTATTTTGAATTCATTTAGGAATCAATAAGTAGAAATATGTTGGCAATATGTCAGGTAAGCTGACTGTGACTACTTTTACATTTAAGAAAGTGAGGAGCAGTCCATGTTTTAATGTCTTCACTCAGTCCCTGTAGATGCTATTGCTGGGGAGGGGGGAACACCTGACTTTTGGGACTCTGTCAGCTGCTTAAAATTCAGTATCTTCATAGCTTGTCTTCTAATTGCATGCACATATGGGAGATGAATGGCTCAAGTTCATCAGTTCAGAATTTGAAAACTGAAAGATGTTTGATGATGTGCTAATAGAACATACCTACACATTATTTTTAATATTTATGTAAAAATTGAAGTGCATTATATTTGGGTTTAGTTTTAGGTGACCAATTAGACACTGAAACAATGTTTAGTAGGCTCACTCTTCATTATTTTCCATAATATGTTATCAGCAAGAAAATAAAGCTCTGAAGTTCATGTCTCAGGAAAAAGAAAGCCTTGCATGTGAATTCATGCTGTTTCAAATGCTCCCTTACTACAAATTAAGTTTGATATTTGAAAAAACTAGTTGTAATTGTTTGATTGGTGCAGTCTTTACTAAGTCTCTGATTAGACCATGAAGGGCCAGATTCTGCAAGGTAAGGACTATTTGTGAGGTGCTGAACTCCATGAACTTGATTCACATTCCATGGGAGTTGACCATGCTCAGTATTTTACAGAGTCTGGTCCAAAATTAACCATAACTGGACAACTGACTTCCAATTTATTAAATAAAGAAGCAATGTTAAGGGAACTTTCTCTCTAAGAAAACATAAAATGTCTTCAACCTGTTAGCTGGGGAAGTTACTGTCTCCTTTTGAATGTCTTCCAGCATTTTGCAATATTGTTTTGAACTTGAAAAAACGTATTCAAATGTTTGTTTGACCTGCAGCAACTGCTGAACCATTTAACAGAAAACCTAACATTAAAAAGCATAGTTTTGGGCATGCCAGGGACAATAACAGTCAAGAAGGCAATAGAAGCTACCAATAATTAATTCTTTCCTTGATGCTATTGGATATCAAGTTTTGACTTCAACAAAAAGATTGAGTCTAAACTCACTTGACCTGCATAAATATCTATTTTATTTCCTACTAGTTTTTAACAGAAGAACATCAAACACTCTGAGTGTTAATAATGAAGGGTGAAGGCCCTGCACTAGACTCCTCCATTCCACATAACCCCTGTGCTAAGACAATACAAGGAGACTAAATGGCCATGCATGGAATTTCTGCATACTCTGCGTGCTATAGAAGTGTTGCCACATAGGCTGGCAGGAAGAGTGACATTAGAGGTGTGTTGGTTGGAGGCTAGAGAATTGTGCATGGAATCTGTAAATACATATATTCAATGGCTCTAACACCCCATGCATCCAGGTTGGATGGATGAGCAATGCTATTCTAGTATATAAACTGGAGTAGTGGCTGTAAAGGGAAATTGTGCAGCAACCATGTGCCACACTCTAGTTGGGGTTGTCAATTTTGACCCCGATAGCGTCAGTGCACTTCATCAACGTGAAGCTTAACTATTGGTTTCACACAGGAACTTGGAGTAGAGGCAGGAATTGTGCCTAATTCTCCCAAGTTCCACTCCCACAGCTTAGCCACAGGAATGTCCCTCCTTCCAGAAAGGATGCTCCTAGGAACTGAATAACTTTCTATGAAAATCTAAGAATCTTTCCAGGACCAGCATATATAAGGGGATTAACTTGCTCACATGGTTTATAAAACTGCAACCTAAATCTACTCTAAATTTCTTCAAAGACAGCCTCCCATTTCTCACGGAAGGCTTCCATATAGGATTATGCCTCAGTTACCTCAGAGTATGACCGTGCCCTGTGCTATTAAAAAAAGAGATTTTCATGGTTCCCAAGGAGAACTTTATGCCATCTTTGGTCTCCTTCAATCATCATACAATCTGCAATAGCTTCCAATGTGGCCCCAGGTTCTGGCTGCTGTGGCCACCACTCTGCACTGGCCACAAGGAGGGCAGTGCCTCTGGTGGCCTTGCACCACCCAAAGATCCCCAGACGCAGAGGAGAATCTCCAATAGCAGATCTGGGATTAGTACTGCTTTGTGCCAAGGGAAAAGCACAAATGTGCTCTAATCCACCAAATAATCATGGCCTATAGTTGTAATTCTACTGTTTTTTTTTTTTTTCAGTTTTGTAAGTCCTTACATAGAGTCAGAGGGTGGTGCACCTGTAATTCAGCTGAGGGACATATTAGTTCAAAGAAGAATGGGGGAGAGAGTAGAAACTTTATCCCATTTTACTACTCTAATCTATGAATAGTCTCCTGACCAGTGAATTCCCTCCATTGTGAGAAATAAATATCACAGGTAAATTTGCTAATTTCCTTTTACTTCGTTATTGCTTCTAACAAGGGATGTGCCTGCCATGTAGTGCCCCCTGTTGGCAGAGTGTGGCTCTGTAGGCACTCCTTGCCTCACTATCCTCCTCCCCAATGTTGTCTCCTCTGGGATTTAGGTGTGTCAGCTCTCTGGCTGGGTCACTCTGATATAAATCTCCATTCAGGGTAACAAAACAGGAGCTTTAGGAACATAAGACATAAATTGGAAGGGACCTCCCCAGGGCTGCTGAACTCTGCCCCCTACCATCACAAGTAACCCTGTTCTAAAATTCCACTCGTAAATTTGACCCTTTCTTTCTCAAAACTAATTACGTCGTTTGCCCCCACAGATCATAGTTCATCCCATTTCTTTCACTCCAGTGCCATCCAGATCTTCCTGAATACTATTCCGATTCTCCTCTGTATTGACAATGCCTCTCATCAGCAAATTTAATTACAACACTCCTACTTTTTGTTCCAATGTCATTAATAAAGTATTGACTAAGACTGGTCCTTCGAGAACTCCCCTAGTAACCTCCCTCCAGTCAGATAATTCACCTTTTAGAATAACCTCTTGCCTTCTCTCCTTTAGCCAGTTCCTCATCCATTTTATAATTCTTATAAATCTTCTCTAATTTAAAAATTTCCCATGTGTTACCCATGTATGTCAAATGCTTTAGTCGACGTCCAAATATATTAGATTTACTGTATTTCTTTTATCTAAAAATTCAGTTATTTTCTCAAAGAAGGAAATCAGGTTAGTCTGGCATAATCTATCTTTGTTAAACCTGTGTTGCATTATATCCCCTTTTCCATTTACTTCTAAGAATGTAATTATTCCTTCCTTCACAACATGTTCCAAAGTCTTGGAAACTACTGACATTACCCTAACAAGTCTGTAATTGCCTAGAGTACTTTATCCCCCTTTTTTAAATATGGATACTATGTTAGCTATTCCCCGGTCATACGGTGCTACCCACAAAGAGATAGATGTATTAAAAAACCATGCTACCAGACTAGCAATCTCATGTGCCAGTTCTTTTAGTATACAGGGACGGAAATTATCCAGTCCCCCAGAGTTGAGAACATTAAGCTCTGAGTTTTGCTTCCACTTCAGATGTAGTAATTCACATTTCTATACACTCATTTCCATCAGTCATCCTGCCTTCAAGCTTAAATTCCATATTTTCATTCTTACTGAAAACTGGGGCAAAATATTCATTTAGTTTTGGGTCTGTACCTAGATTATCTTCAATCTCCTCTCCTTCCACACTGCCTTGTGGTCCAGCCTCATCCTTCCTTATTATTTTTGTATTTATATAGCTAAAATCTTAATTTCCTTGGCAAGATCTAATTCAGCTTGACCTCTAGCATTTCTCACTTTATTGCTACATTTTCTAACCTCCAAGATATACTTTTACTAATCAATTGCTTTTTGATTCCCTTTAGGCTCTCTCCTTACTCTTAATAATCTTTATGAGCACCAACTGGGGTCTGGAGGCTTTCCCCATAGGTTTTGTCCTTCTTGAGCTCCCCTTCAGCAACTCTTTGGGTTCAGTTCCCACTCCCTTCTGGGTTACCTCTCAGTCTCTCTGCCTCCCTCACTCCTTCCCTGGGGCTCCCTCACTAACTTCTGAAGACCCTCACTCAGGATCCTCCACAGAAGCTTGCCCACTCTGTGTGGTTCCACTCTCAAACAGAATGTTCAGTCCTTTTAAAGAAATCACCCAACTGATAAGGCCAGCTGTATGTGTGAGGGTGGCTAATCTAACACAGTTGTGTCTGAGCACAGCCACCCTTAAAGGGTCAGCCAATCTATGACTGCTTCTATTCTTCTTCCCTCATATGCTCTATGTCCAGGTTCCATAGTTAGATGATGGCCTCTATATCAAGGAAGGCTAGACATTGTAAACCACCCCCAGATGTAAAGGCAGGCACTCTTCCACCACATGACATGTTGTCTGCAACACTGAAGCTGTATAGGTGCAGCAACTCCGGGATGAGCCAGAGAATAGTCTGTGAAGCCTTGTCTAGGATCTGTGATCAAGTGGACAAGGATGCAGATGCAGCAGTGGAATTTACTTAGGGTATGTCTACACTATGAAATTAGGTCGATTTTATAGAAGTTGATCTTTAGAAAGTGATTTTATACAGTCTATTGTGTATGTCTCCACTAAGTGCATTAAGTCGGCAGAGTGCGTCCTCAATACCGTGGCTAGCATCGACTCGCAGAGCAGTGCACTGTGGGTAGCTATCCCACAGTCCCCGCAGTCTCCACTGCCCATTGGAATTCTGGGTTAAGCTCCCAATGCCTGATGGGGCAAAAACATTGTCGCGGGTGGTTTTGGGTACATGTCGTCAGTCACCTCTCCCTCCATGAAAGCAATGGCAGACAATTGTTTTGCCTTTTTTCCTGGGTTACCCATGCAGACGCCATAGCATGGCAAGCATGAAGCCCATTCAGCTCAGCCCTGCTGTTGTGAGCATTGTAAACACCTCATGCATTATCCTGCAGTATGTGCAGGGACTAGGTAGGAGCCACCAGCACGAGGACGATTGTGAGGAGGACATGGACACAGTCATTCCTGAAAGCATGGGATGTGGCAATTGGGACATCATGGCAGCAGTGGGGCAGGTTGATACAGTGGAACGCTGATTCTGGGCCTGGCAAACAATCACAGACTGGTGGGACCACATAGTGTTGCAGGTATGGGATGATTCCCAGTGGCTGCAAAACTTTCACATGTGTAAGGCCACTTTCCTGGAACTTTGTGAGTTGCGTTCCCCTACCTTGAAGCACAGGAATACCAAGATGAGAGCTGCCCTGACAGTTGAGAAATGAGTGGCGATAGCCCTGTGGAAGCTTGCAACGCCTGACTGCTACCGGTCAGTCAGGAATCAATTTGGAGTAGGCAAATCTACTGTGGGGGCTGCTGTGATCCAAGTAGCCAATGCAATCACTGACCTTCTGCTAACAAGGGTAGTGACTCTGGGAAATGTGCAGGTCATAGTGGATGGCTTTTCTGCAATGGGGTTCCCTAACTGTGGTGGGGCAATAAATGGAACACATATCCCTATCTTGGCACCGGACCACCTTGCCAACCAGTACGTAAACCACAAGGGTACTTCTCAATGCTGCTGCAAGCACTGGTGGATCACAAGAGACGTTTTACCTACATCAACTTGGGATGGCCGGGAAAGGTGCATGACGCTCGCATCTTTAGGAACTCTGGGCTGTTCGAGCAGCTGCAAGAAGGCACTTACTTCCCAGACCAGAAAATTACCATTTGGGATGTTGAAATGCCAATAGTTATCCTTGGGGACCCAGCCTACCCCTTGCTCCTGTGGCTCATGAAGCCGTACACAGGCAGCCTGGACAGTAGTAAGGAGCAGTTCAACTATAGGCTGAGTAAGCGCAGAATGGTGGTAGAATGTGCCTTTGGACGTTTAAAAGCTCACTGGCGCTGTTTGCTGACTAGGTTAGACCTCAGCACAACCAATATTCCCATTGTTATTGCTGCTTGCTGTGTGCTCCATTATTCCACTTCTATTAGCATGGCCAAACCAAGACCGCTATGAAAGAGTGAAGTGGATTATCTTCTGGATTGTGCATCATGAGCAGAACTAAGGGCCAATTCTACAGATTTGTAGTGAGAATATACAGCATCAAAATGTAGGTTCTAGTTTCATGTCAAATTTGGCCTTCAGTTACGCTGGTACAACCCCAGTTGTAGATAATGGGATTACACAGGTATACCAAAGGCTGAGTTTAAGGACAATGAGGTTGAACTGGTGCAGAATCTTCATTACTGATGATTATAAACAAGCCAGAAAGAGAACAGCTTGACTTTCAGGTCCTAGAATAATTTTGCAGTTAATTGTAAACTGAGCATATTTGACATAGAAGACATTGAGAGACATTAAAAAGGGAACAAACAATGATATATGTATACACATTTTTTCCAGAGTAGAATCTCTCTCTAAGGGCCAGAATTCTGATTTCATTTAGACTGAGGTAAACCAGAGTAACTCTGCTGAAGTCAACTCCAGTAGCATTAATGATGTTACCCTTTACATTAGCACAAGTAAGATCACATTCTGGCTCTAAGACTCTAGATTAAATCTTAAAATATAATATATTGCTACAATCCTGCACACCCGAAACTCCAGTTGTAATAAACTGCAGTCAGTGGGAATTTGGGGTGCACAAGAAATGCGGGATCTGTCCCTCACTTGTGAAAGCAAGTTTTAATAATAAAAATGTCTCATTTTTATTCTATAAAAAATAGTATCACTTTGCTAATAGTAAGCATTAACTGATTGCAGACTTGAGAATGTGTATTTAATTTATTTTATAAGATATAATGTTATTTGGCTTACTTATTAGAATGCAGTGCATACAAAGTACCTACTGTTTGCATTTATATATCTAATGAAACACAACATTGTCAGTTTAGACCTGTTCATTTGTATTTTATGATTTCACTCTTTAGTCCCAGTTTCTATGGAAACCCGAATTGGTATGACAATAGAGAATAAGAAATGAAGACAGTTCTTCAAAGATATAAATGATCTCAGTGCAAAATTCCCAGAATTATATAGCAGCCAGAAACAATCTAAGTATGAGCATGTGAGCTGTATATGTTGTGAAAAGAAAAATACATGCAACTTAAGTGTAAATGTAATGAGTGTAAAGTGTAAAGCTTAATTTGTGATTGGCTAGCTTTTGATAATGTTTACCTAAATGTTAGAATAGTTGTGTGATGTGGAAATATATGGGGAACATAGAAACCAATCATCAATTTCAGATTGTATTGCTATTTCATTAGAAGGAACTCCAGTGCACCAAATAGGTTTAAATAATTATGTCTCCCCCTATTTTATATAGCTATTAATATCTTATGACTTGGAAATACATTATATCCAGTTAAGGACACTTTAAATTTGTAAGGAAAAAATCCAATTATATTATTTAGTGTCTGTTGCTACAGTATCTGCCATGTGAATCAAAGTGAGTAAAGCAGATACTTTTTCTAGCTGAACTAATTAATATGAAATAACTAGAAAGACCTCCTAAAAGCGCTTCTTACATTCTGTGCTATATAAATAAATCCCTGGGTCACTTAAATTTCAAAGGGACTTTGGGATAAGTGTTAATTTAACCATTTGAGTATATCAGCTATACCACATTTCAAATAAAGTGGTACTCTTAGGAGCTTATGACGTACAAGAGGAATATGACAGCACTCAGCAGGTCTGGATTTACAACAGCATGTCTTCTGGAGTGCTTCTCAAAAGGATGTATGCAGAAGGATGTAATGATGCTGATGACTATTCTCTGATGAGGCGGTTACTGGAAAGATTCATAAAGCTGCCCCTGAAACATTTCAATGTACTATTTAGTTTTGCTTTTAATGTCCACATGCATCAAGGTCACTGTTTCTCATCTGTGTCCCTAAAATAGCTAGAAATGTCTCTCGTCACATCTTTAGGTCTTTCTCTGAGAATTAATTGTGGTGTGTACAGCACTTTGAAAATAAAACAGGCTACAGAATGTTAGATCTTATTATCATTATTTTATTGACAAATTCAAGTCTCTTTCAGCACTTCCATTTTGAAAGCCTATTTTGCACAGTGTAATGACTCAAATCATACAAAGTTCTTCTAGATTACAATGTGACATACAAGATTTCTCTTGTCTGTACTAACTTCCATTAATACTTTTAAAAAAATATGTTTCTGAGTATCACAAGAGCCCTCAAACAGTTTCCTATTCATTTGTACCTCTCGTGCCTGCTGGAAACGTTGTGCCTCTGTGCTTGTCAAGGTGCAGCACAATATATATATGCCAGTGTTATAGGAATGTCTGTTCTCTTTGGCTGGGCATCTGATTTCTTTGCTCCTCCTCCCCAGAGGAAGCATAGCACAGCTTATTTCCTGCTTGGACTTCTCCTAACTTCAGTGCATTCATGGGGCAACTATATGTGAGATGACCCTGTGTTTGGCAGATATCCTTAAGGGAGTTGATTTGGAGCGGTCATGCCCTAGCTGGCTTAGAGAGAGCAGATTTCCCATTCCGTGAAGGATCCTCCATAACCGCACCATTTGAACCTGTTTTGTGCCAATCCTTTGATAACTCTTTATCTACTCCAGGCCAGCTCTCCATATATACATCTGCTTGTTTTCCTGCCATGTACAGTGTTTGGGGGTTACGTTCAATAAGGCCTGCTCTCAACTCATGAGAATACAGTTTATAGAACTTCTTTATTCCCATCACCTCAACGGCCTCTTCTGGCATAGAAACCCCTTGCCCATACATCTATTCCTTTATATACTCTCCCAAATGAGTTGCAAATTCAGAATAAATCTCAAAATTCTTTTTCTGAGCTCACTGAAATTTCTTTCTATATTCTTCAAGGGTTAGTTCAAATGTCTGTATCAAAGTGATTTTAAACTTATTATATTCCAAACAATGCTCATGGGTGAATGAGTGGAGAGTGCCTTACCATTCAACAAAGGAGTTAGAAACCACATCTTAGTAATGCCAGTCACATGGTTAAATGTGCACCCCCTTTAAATAAACATCTATACTATCCCTCTCTTTATATTCATATATTATCCCTGTTGTCTGTGCAATTAGATGTGTGGTTTCTGTCTCCATTTGCAATCATTCTAGTTCACACTGGCATCCCCTTCCCCACTTACGTGAACTTCTTTCTCCCAGCTGCAGTCTCTCCCAATATAACCTGAACTTATCCGGGGCACTCAGCCTGGATGATGATCTAGTGTTTCTCCCATCAGGGTAGACACACCTTTCATCTTTGCAGATGATGCAGTCTTCCTCTGCACTCCCATTTGCAATGTACAGGAGGTCAGACTAGATGATCATGATGGTCTCTTCTGACTTAAAACCTTTGAGTTCATGAGTCTTCCTCTGCCTTGAATTCTCATGGTTAGCCTGCTCCAGTTCACCCTCCCTCAACCTCTACTGTCTGGACTGGTTCTTGGCACCGTTTGTTCCTGTTTACCCTGACTTGAGGTATCTCCAGTCTCTTCAACTTCTGAGCCTGTATTTGGTCCTGGGTGACCATTCTAGTCATGGTCCCACTGATGCAGCGTATAGCAGAGCTGCTCTTTGCTAAGATGTTAAAGTAGAGGTTTCTTGCTCTGCACAGCTCTATTAGCTGCTGCTACTTTAACAACTCATCAGCTCTGTCTTTTTCCTATTATCTTAAACAGAAAATAAGAAAATAACAGATTTTTTCTGACTGCTATTTCTTATAGGTTTTTAATCATATTTGTGATTGTGGCCAACACCATTCCCAACTCTCATCTCCTCCTGGGTCTTTCTGCTTCTTCCATTCTTCACGTTCTGATAATAAATACAGCTGCCCATGTCCCCTTGACCAAGACTAATAGGGATGGGTCAGTTCCAGAAACCCTTTAGGCTGTGGGGTTCTCTTTCTTCTTGGGAACATCTGTATGGAATTACTGATCCACTAACAATAATAAAAAGATCTACTAAAACAGAAAATGAAATTAAAACAAAAGAATCAATTTGCTTTATATGGCTAGATTTACATTCCTCAAAGCTAAATTCTGCAGAGGCAGCAAGTGGGCCTAGTAAGAAAACAGAGCTCTGCTGGCTGGAGTGGGGTTGTGGGTTGGGATTTTCAAACTTTCAAACAGCACTATGTGAATGCACATTAGGGAACTTTTAATGCACAGCAGCAGGGTCTGCATAACAAACCAGTTAGTGCACAACACATTGGTGTGCTTTACAATTCAGAACCCTGTAGTGCACATTGCCACGCCATGTAGATAAACCCTGAGTATGCATTTTTGTACTTATCCTCATATATGCTCAGATAACTGTAAAATTTAAGAAAACCACAAGTGCTTCCCAGCCTCTGTCCCTCTGTTTTGTGCAATTCTAAAACAAGCTAGTCAGCCTTTTGCTGAATGGTGCATGTTAGAGATCAAATCCTCCTGACCTTACTTATGTAAAATTCCCATTAACTTTAGTGAGTTAAAAAGAGCAAGAAGTCAGGTGAGCAACAACATTTGGTTCTATTTCTACTAGCGTGTGTTTTATGAATATATATATATATATATATATATATATATATGTATATATATACACACACACACACACACACACACACTGTGTATATATATGGCATGACTAAAAGCTTTATATGTATTTTGTTTTGGGGAAGAAGAGGGAAAAGATTACTGGTAAGCAATGTGTTCTCTTCAAATATTGTCATTCTTGTGCAGTAATGCCCTAAATTCCAAGTCTAAGGAGAACTAGTTAGATAAACATTGCAGTACTACTTTCCTGAACTGGATATCACATGTGGAATGCAGGAGAAGACAGAAATGTTGTATGAATTTTTTAGATTTTGTTGAGTATTGTGTTTAGGAGGGGAAGCAGTTAAACTGGTTTGGTCTGTTTGGTGCTACTTCAAGATTACTTTAGATAAGGATTCGGGGCTTGGGTGTAGAAACATCTCATTCTTCTAGAATTCTTTATATGGAGGTTCTTTCATTAGGGCCTGTACCACAATGGCTTTCCTTGCTGATGTTATTGTTATGAAGAATGTAGTCTTCAGGTACATGTCATACAGTAAACACTATCACAAAATTTCCAGTGGAGATTCTATCAACTTGTTGAGAAGTAAATGTAGATTCCAAGAAGGTGGTTCATGCTCAGATATAATACTAATAAATGTTAAGTGTGAATCAGTCATTTTAGAAATTTTGTAACCTCTGGATGTCTGAATGCAGAAGATCCCTGAAATAAACATGTTAGGCTGATATGATTGCTAGATGAACTTTGACTATATACTGTAGTAAAAAGATTTATTTAATGATAACAAATAGTCCAAAATAGCAGATATGGAAGGAAAGGCTGGAGTAAGATATCTTTGAAGTGCCCAGATAGAAAATCAATTCCATTTTGCTGCATAGTAGATAGTTTGTGACTTTCTGATATGATTTTTTGCACCTTGAAAGAATACTCACAGTTCCAGTCTGCAGGGTTTTATGATCTAGGCAGCCAGTTCTAGGGATTTGCAATTTAAAAGGAGAATTTGACCATCTTTTAGAGAAGAGATCTCGAAGAACTGGGAGCAGGAAAGAAACTTTTCTATCAGGTTTAGGAGGTCTAAATACCAGATGAGATCAGTTTGAGGTTATCAGTAAAACTTCAGGTCTGTTCTGTATTCCTGATGACTCATGAATTTAAGGGGTTTAGAAGAAATTCATATGTCTTGTGCCACAAAAAAAAGTCATATGGAGCTAATAATTTTCTGTCTGCCAGGTTACAGAGGAGTATGACTTCCCTCCCATTACATCTAATCTCCTGGCTTACTTTGTTTGAGCAGATTTGTGGGTTATGTCTGGGCCAGCCTTCTCATTGAGCTGTAGATACTACTAGGAAATTTAGTTAGTGATATTTGAGGAAGAAGTCAAAGCCAGCCTGAGGGCCTTAGGAATGGAAAGAACCTTGTTCCCCACTTATACATTGTGATCAAGTGATCCCTTAATGTTCTTTTTGTTAAACTATAGATTGAGCTCATAAGGGATGTTTTCCTATCCTTTCATCATTCTCATGGCTCTTCTCTAAACCTTCTCTAATTTGTCAACATCCTTCTTGAATTATGGACAAGGGAACTGAACACAATAGTTCAGTAGCAGTTATACCAGTGCCAAATATAGAGGTCAAATAACTTCTCTTCTCCTACTGGAGATTCCCCAGTTTATGCATTGAAAAGTCACAACAGCCCTTTTGGCTCATCATCATACTGGAAGCTCATGTTACTCCCGGGGGAATTCTGCACCACAAAATTAAAAATTCTGCACACAATATTTGCAAATTCTGCAAAAATCTGCATATTTTATTTGTCAAAATAACAAATATAATCACACTAGTTTCAATTATTTTGGTCATTTGTTTCAAAATACCTGTCAGCAAGTATGTCTGTAACAATACAGACAACAAAAAAGATTCAGAAAATGTTTTTTTGACAAATAGATTCCTTACTAGGCATATTAATACAGAACTCTGAGTAATAATTTATTTTAACTACAATACAGAACCATATTTATTGCACCCCCCAGCAGCAGTGCAAAGGTTGGGGGGAGTCAGGAGTAACAGAGGAGCTGAGGGAGAGGTAAATAATTGCTGGGAAGGAGCCTGGGTGTGAACTTGGGAGGGTTGTGGGGTATGGTTGGAAAAGTATGGAACAGGTTTTTTTGACGGGTGGTGAGGGACTGTTAAGGAGCTTCCCCCATGCAGAACCTGGCTGACCCCTAGCCTCTTCCACTGAGTCAGACACATGTGTCCCTCCACCCCCACTCAGACATCCACTCCGCCCATCTCCATGTGTCCTTGCACCTCCTCCCCCTGTCCACATGTGTCTCTGTTCCCCCCACTCAGCCATTCCCCCATCCCTACGTGGCCCTGCACCTCCATCCTCCCTGTGGCCTCAAGCCTCCACTCCCATTGAACCCCTTCCCCAGTCTATCATCCCCCAATAGCCCTTATGAGCCCCTGTCTGACCCACCAGCAGCCCCATGCTGTCTGTCTCCCCATTACCCCGTCACCTGGCCCTACAGGCATTGTGAAGAAGGCTATGCAGGCTCTTCCTCTTCCCTAGCTGGCAGGGATAGGCTGCCCTCTGGTGGGAAAAAGGCAGAACTGCAACAAATTTTCAGCAGAAGCATTTTTCTGTGCACAAAATTAAAAATATTCACAGCTCATTAATTATGCATGTGCACAGTGGCACAGAATTCCCCCAGGGTTATCATGTTCAGCTGATTATCTACTCCCACCCCAAAATCTTTTTCAGAGTCACTAGTATCTCAGAAGGATTTTAAACAGAAGATACTAAAGTAGCTTTATTTGGAATGGAAAGAGTGTTATCATATGACATGACTACATCATCTGTTTGTTTTTCCCCAAATACAGAACAGAAAAATGTACTGAACATTTGTGCCATTTTTGTATTATTTTTGACAATATCATCATTCACATCTAGTAATGGACCAATTCCATTGTTCCTAACATACTTAAAAAAAACTAATTCTTATTCTCCATAATTCTGCTGGCCTTAGATTTTTCCTTATGTCCCTTTGTTTCCCTTATTAATTTTATGTAATTCCTAGCATCTGATTTATACTCATTACAATCAACTTCTCCCTTCTTCCATTTGTCATTTATTATTTTATAGCTGCCTTCATTTCCCTCTCAATCAGGTCATTTTAACAACTAATATGGCCTTTTCCTAGATTCTGGGACTGTGGCTTTGGGGACATCTAGTAAAGTGTTCTTACATAATTCCCAATTATCATTCACCTTTTTCTGATTAAATTCTTCCTCCCAGCTGATATGGCTCATAATTGTTTTCAGCTTTGTGAAATTAGCCCCTTTTAAAGCACCAACTATATATATCACTATCCCAAGAAGGGGCTTTCTGTAAATCTGGAGTCGCCAAGCATAAGAACCAGCCCAAGCTGTGGTAGCTACATGGATCTAAGAACTCCTGAAATGAACCTTGGATTCAGATGCCATTGAGCCTGCAGACCCTTACCTGTAACCTCAAATAAAATAATAGGTGAGGGATCTCTGTTCAGGCATATAGAGGAAGAGTTGGAAGAAGGAGACTGGACAGTCTTAAAAACCCATAATCATTATCTGGAAACCTATTGGCACTTGAATTCAGATTGGCCATCTGCAAAGTATTGGTAGATGTTTCTTCCCTCCTGGCTCAACAACTAGTTGCTGAAGTACTCAATTTGCTTGGTTTCAAAGACTCAACCTGTGCTGAATCCACCCTCAAATCTTAGCCTTCCAGTTATTTTCTTGGACTTTGAATGAGGATACAGGGGCATTTACCTCTTCTCCTAAGAGCTAGGGAAAGGCAGAAAGAGCCGTGCTTATACGATTCTTAGTCTGTTTAGTCTCCTTGGTCCCTCCTGGCACTACTAACATCTGGAGTCTGACTTTTCCTGGTAATGGGACCGATATCAATCAAGCACCAAAACTAAAATCTTCCAGAGAGGTTCTCAAGGCCTCCTCCACAAGTGTCAGGACTCATGATCCCTTCAAGTACAGAGATAAAAATAAAACAGAGAGAGCTACTAATCCTACCCCAGAAAATGCAGTCAAAGCAAGTGGTGATTGTTGACTGACATCTTATCCCTGCAATGATGGGAACCACTTGAAACCTGTCTCTCTTTCATATTCAACCAAAACCAAAATGGCTGTAAAATAAAGGGAATCACCAGAGACAAATTAAAATATGGCATGGAACTGATAGTACAAAACTGCGACAGCCCAATGGTGCGAGACAAACAATGAAACAAATACTGACAAGAAAAAGAAACAAGAAAAATTTTACCTAATGTAGTAAAGAACCAAATGAATATGGGAGTATGTTATTCAAGAAAACAGTAACACAAAAAAGTAGAGGGCTGCAATTAGAGGCTACAATTGCATTGCTTCAGTGATTGGAAGGAACTGAGGGGGACTTGGGGCTGCAACAATTACAGTATATTACCTCAGGTCCAGATGTTCAGTACCATAAAGGAGAATCTGTGGCCCCAACATTCACTGCTTTCTAGGTGGTTCGAAATTCGGTGCTGAGTGTGTATATCAGTGGGGATGTCTAATGACAATACTTAATAGTCTGTTATTTGAAGGAACATGTATTTACACTGTCTAAGAAGTTCATTTTCTAGACAGCCAGTATCAAGAAAAAACAAAGAAAAAATGCTTTGTGACAGCATTACACCCCAATTTGAAAGAACAACAAATAATAATTGTATACTAACCAGACACATTGAGAAAGCAATAGAAATAATGCAGAACAATATATCAGCTGAGCAGAGACAAACAGCATGCAAGAGAAGAGAAACATAATAAAAGGAAAGAGAAAAGAAGTGTGTTTAGTAGGAGTAGTGCAGCAGAAATGAATGAGAACCCCTGCCGGCTTAATAGCACTTAACTCTAGTTATTCGTTATGGTGAAATTCACCTCCACTCCCACCTACACGAAGTATAAGTAAATGTGATTTGTGCTGCGAACTAAGCCAAAGGTATGGGAGAAAAAGGCCTTGGGCAGGCCAGCAGCTGCATCCCAGCCTTTGGGTTGGAGTGCAATAGCATTTTCTGGTCCCTCTGTGTACACTATGGAGAGATTCTTGGCCACTGGATCTGGTGGCTCAGTTCAAAGATTGTTGAGGTCCCTTTCCTGGTCACTATGCCAGCAAACCCTTCCTACACAGGGCTATTATAGGAACCCTGGGAGCAGAGTTTTATGTGGGTCCTCTTCCAAGGGATATATTCTGTGCTATGAGGAAAAATATATATTTTTTTATACTAACGTTGGCTAATACATTAATTTCTATTTAGAAAGTAAGTGCTTTTTAGCCTTGATAAGTGCAGACATTCAGTATCATTATAATTCCCTTGTGTAACTTAAAAATTATATCTGAACTTGCCTGTAGCTCCTTTTACAACATGATTGAATTCCTTATTATTAATCAGGAGTCAGCTGTATTTTACAGTAAAATGTTTTACAGTAAAATTCTACAATTATACTCGTTCGACATGTAGCTGAGTTCAGCCCTTCTCGTATTCATTTTCAATTCTGCCTTGCAGCAATAGGAGCTAATTTGAAACCACTGTTGTTAATACCAGGAAATGTAGAAGCCATTAACGTTCTTCTGGGAGTTTCAAGTGACAATGTGCCCATTAATGGAGAGGAAATGTAGAAAGATGATCTTCAGAAGAAAAGCAGGTGTAAGGCTAAATAGTTCTTTCCCAAAAGTCATTTGTTTTTTCCTTTTGGCTGATAAGTGTTTTTGTTCCACTATAGAATAAATGTTGCTGTATATCAGGTCTCTTCATGCCCTTGGAAGAAATTGTAGAAAAATGACCTAGTATATTTTTGTAGTTTTACTGAAGACAATATTAAGAAAAAAGTTCCTTACTTATCAGTGGATGCACATTATGTCCTCTGTGATGGTGTGTGTGTGCATGTATGCTCATGTGTGCAGTGTGTATGTGTGTTTATTCTTCTTTTTAAGCAGCAGTGGAGCCAACTTTAAAATATTTTTAATGTATGTTTACAATAATGCTGAAAATGACTTAAAGATGATATTGGACAGTATGTTAGATGGGAATTTACAATGAAATATTGGAGTAAAAAAAGACACGTGATTTGAGTCTTCATATACTGAAATATCACATCATGGAATAAGGAGGTAATACTCTCTTTATCTATGACTGGTCAGGCTACTCTTGCAAAACCAGTCGTGGGCACTTCATTACCAGAAAAATATAGACATATTAGAAGGACTTCAGACAAAACGATCAAGAAATAATAACCACCATAATATCTAAAATGTGGTGGGTGGATTCTCCACCCTGGTCTATTTGCAGCACTGAAGAGCTACAAGCAGAGGGGAAACTTACCACAAGTCTCTTGCTGGGGATACCTCTGGTAGGGAGAAGTCCCTAGCAAGTACGGATCGAGCTCCTATACCTCCTATCTACAACCACCAGTGCATAGTGTTTATGGGGCAAGAAATGTGTGTTGAGAGGGCAGGCACAGTGGCCAGAACATGAAACATTCTGGAAATTCCCATATGGCAGAGGACCATGGTCAGCTAGCATAGTTTAGAGCATCCCTTGGGATGTGCAAACCTGTACCCCCAGCTAGGGTGAGGCAGCAAATTAGAGAGCAGTAATTTGCAGCTGACAGTCCAGTTCCTTAGCTTCATCTGCTATGTATAGTTTGGCCAATTGACAATATTGCCCAACTGGGAGGAAGAATATCGAGCAAAACAGATTTCTTTGAAAAGTATCCTGCTTCTCCTAGACTAGAATTTCAGGCTTTACAATACAGCCTGTCTACATTAAAAATGTATCAAAAAGCATCCAGTAGAGTTTTGTCTCTCTTGGCTGGCCCCTTTAGCTTCTCATGTTCTACCTCAGTAACTGGCTGAGCTTGTCTGTTATGATTAGGGTTCGCAGAATTCAATTTTTAGTTTTGTGTAAGTTTGACAAATAATATTGATGTTTATTTTTAAGCTTTCCTTTTGATTTTTATTGAATTACATTTTCACAGTTGTGGGAAATTAGGGCAGGGGGCAAGACTCAGACAATAATTATTTAATGACAGTAGATGTTGAGATTCAAAAAGTTAAAGTTTCCAACCATTAGAACACAAACTGTCAACATCACATGTCAAAATGTACAAAATATACTTGTTAAAACAAACTATAATTCTCAAGCAACATTTTTCTTAGTTTGCCTATCTGTAAATTCAATTAGTAGCGATGGAAATATTTCTCACAGGTGAAATCAACATTTACCAACATTTACTGATAAAAATCTAATCCTTCCAAGACTAGTTATGCCCTTTGTACTATCCTGGTCAGTTGCAATTGGCATCTTCTCCTGCACTATACTTCTCAGGACCATCATGGTCTGTGGAACAGCTTGACCTTGTAAAATTTGAGGTTCAGTCGAGCAAACAGCTTCACATTCACTATCACCAGCCCTCAGTGATCTTCAGGGAAGTCAGGCAGGAGCAGAAAGGTGGCAGAACCCCAGCAGGATGTAAGGTTCCCCTAAATATAGTCTATAATTTAATAATAATTTTCCCTTCTATAGCACTATCTCAAAATGGTTTGCAGATATTAATGAATTAAGCCTTATAATCCCCATATATGGTAAGTGTTTTCTTTATTTTACAAATGAAAAAACCGAAATACGGAGAGATTGTGTCCAAGGTCACACAGGAAGTCTGTGGCACAATTAGAAATAGAACCTTATCTGCTGCCTCTAAGCAATTTAACACCAGGGAGTGAAAAATCAATTTTACCTGCAAAAAGTATTGATAAACTGATTCATTATGGCAAACATAGAATTTTTGAAAATGTGGTGTAAAAAAAAAACCCCAAACCTGCTTCACTGTGAAAGAAATAGTCTTAAAAACTCAAGATTTAAAACTTGTAACTACAAAAGAAGTGGAATTTATTTTTCTCAAGAAATTGTACATACATTCTGAAAATACACTATGTGTATCATCATTTATATTCACATGTACTTAAATTTGGAAAATATTTCTTTAAAGAAGAAGAAATTCATTATTTTCCTAACCAATGTCTATGGATGCAGGTATTTTCAAAAGAATAATCTCTTTTTGTGATAGAATAATGTTTTAGTGTATTGTGTTAATCTTGAAAATGTCCAAGTAGTGAGTTGGGAAAATGCCTTTAGAAGGCCAATGCTACTATAGTTTACAAAAATTGAATTGTTAGCAAATGTAGAACACAAAAATAAAGTTTGCATCATATATAAGAACATCTGCCAGAGGCAAGAAGTAGACTAAAGTATTTTAAACAAACAAATATGTAGACATGAGCTTATATTTTGCTTGTGAAAACCTAATACACTTGTGCCCTCCAGTGGAGGTATGAGAAAGTACCTGACAGAAGCTTTTATTGGGTTCTGGAAAACTGATGAATGGGAACCAGCAAAGAGGCATCACAAAACAATAATGAGCTATTATTAAATTGATTACTGTACATCTTAGTGCTTCTCAGAAGATCCCCTTACCTTTTTTTTAAGTTCACCCCATCCACTCTCAAAAACACACCCTCACAGCCTTGCTTCACTCAACCATCACCTGAGGAAGATTGAACTGTGGAAATTAGCAAAGCAGTTCCCAAACCAGCCAGTTGTCTCTAAAATAACACAAGACATTGTGTTATCCACTCTTGTTGCTTTCCAGGATGAACACACTTGTTTCTGTAACATTCACATCCCTTCTCAGCCTAAGTGTCAATGCTAGGGGAAAAGGGGAAGAGTTTTACATGTTAACTAACATTTGTGACATTCTAGTGTTCACAAGGCAGTTGTAGTTTTCACGTGTCATCTAGCTGAACTAAACCCTGGGCTCCTCCATAGTGCTTACCTAGATGTGAATACTACAGACTGTCTTGTCTACACTAGAATGTAATCACATCATAGTTACCAGGGAAGTATTCAGTTTTCACATGTTAGCAGATCTAGGTAAGTACACGGGGAGAATGGACACTGGTGTGGGGGATCCCTAGGCTTACCTCAACCATCTAACATTTACAAAAACTACAACTGTCTTGTCCCACTAACATTTTACTACATATTAGTTACCATGTGTCGGATAATATGTGATTAAAAAAAACAAACAACTACTTTTTCCTAGTGAAGACATGGCCTAGAGTGAAGGCCTGAGTTTGTCTTCCATTTTAATCCTCAACCAGGCTAGGCCTCTGATAAAGTGAAATAAAACTCTTTTGGTGATCTCATTTAGTGGTGAGCACTTCTAAGGAAAACTAAAACAGAAATGTTAATGTTCTACTCCATAGACACAATGAATAATATTAGTTTTCTAAACTAAATGTTGCTGGTTCACAAACATAGTGACACAGCAAGTATCCAAATCTTTACACATTCTATAATCTTGAGAGTATTTAGCATAATAGCAGCAATAATAGGGCTAAATATATGAACTTAATAATATTTAATGCAACCCACAACTTTATCTCCCTATCAAAAATAAATTAAAAAAAAAAACCCTTCCCGTCTATACCTATTTTATATTTTAGTACATCCATATACATAAATCTACTTCTTCTCAGCTCCCACCCTTCCAGAATGTACTTCTGAAAGATCTGGGAAAAAATATTTTTCCAAGCACATTTAGGAGAACTCACACATCACCCTATGAAGCAATTTTTTTGTTTTTTAATTTCTCTGGAAGAGAGGTCAGGCATGTCCTCTGCAATTCAGAAAAATCTTCCACCTCCCTTTTCCCAAGAGAAGAGCATGTATAGGAATAGATGTCATGCCCCCCTGCCATCCTCTCTGGATCTGCCTACTAACAGACTGAGCACATCATGGGGAGCAAGCCATGAGCACATTCCCCTTCCAAGGACATAAGAACATAAAAATGGCCCTACTGAGTCAGACCAAAGGTCCATCCAGCCCAATATCCTGTCTACCGACAGTGGCCAATGCCAGGTGCCCCAGAGGGAGTGAACCTAACAGGTAATGATCAAGTGATCTCTCTCCTGCCATCCATCTCCACCCTCTGACAAACAGAGGCTAGGGACACCATTCCTTACTCATCCTGGCTAATAGCCATTAATGGACTTAACCTCCATGAATTTATCCAGTTCTCTTTTAAACCCTGTTATACTCCTAGCCTTCACAACCTCCTCAGGCAAGGAGTTCCATGGGTTAACTGTGTGCTGTGTGAACTTCTTTTTATTTGTTTTAAACCTGCTGCCCATTAATTTCATTTGGTGGCCCCTAGTTCTTATATTATGGGAACAAGTAAATAACTTTTCCTTATTCACTTTCTACACACCACTGATGATTTTATATACCTCTATAATATCCCCCCTTAGTCTCCTCTTTTCCAAGCTGAAAAGTCCTAGCCTTTAATCTTTCCTCATATGGGACCCATTCCAGCCCCTAATCATCTTAGTTGCCCTTCTCTGAATCTGTTCTAATGCCAGTATATATTTTTTTGAGATGAGACCACCACATCTGTACGCAGTATTCAAGAGGTGGGCGTATCATGGATTTATATAAGGGTGATAAGATATTCTCTGTCTTACTCTCTATCCCTTTTTTAATGATTCCTAACATCCTGTTTGCTTTTTTGACTACCGCTGCACACTGTGTGGACGTCTTCAGAGAACTATCCACGATGACTCCAAGATCTCTTTCCTGATTAGTTGTAGCTAAATTAGCCCCCATCATATTGTATGTATAGTTGGGGTTATTTTTTCCAATGTGCATTACTTTACATTTATCCATTTTACTTTCAAAGATGATTTTTTTTGTTTTTTAAGCACAATCCCTCCATGAGCATCCCTGGAGGGAGTGCAGTGCCACATGACCTCAGATTCAGAGCTGAATCCCATAGGCACAATATACCCTTTACTACTCAGTTATTTTGTTGCTGCCAATAGGAACACAAAAATGGAAACTATTGAAATGATAAAGACAAGGATCATGACACGTTTTAGCTTTGTTGTGTTTTGTTTGCAAAATGTTTAGTGATTTCTGTGTGCCACCACATGAATTACATTATGCCTTCAGCAAATATCCTACCTCGCCTTTCAGAAACGATATTTCAAGCCTGTGCAAAATATTTATATAATACAAACTTTTTGTCATATTTTGAATAGTTGCAGTTCTTCAGCAAATAGTTTTTAAAACTGCTTCACTGTTTGATATAGGATGCAGTGGAAGTGTTATACCAATAGAATAAAAACCAGCAGGATCTTATTAAGAGGGATAAGGCAAAGATGCCACATTTATTGTAAATATAATGAAAAAGCAAAAGATAAAAGTAAACAATGTTGTTTTGACTACTTATTCCTATCACTACTTATTCCTTATACACACACACATATATATAGATAGATAGATAGATTAGATTCACACAATCATTCATTCAAGTTCTGTATAGGTGTTATAGTTACCAGCCTAGAAGTTGCTCATGCCAAGTTACTGGCCAGGTATCTTGGTCATGAGGATGGAGCCGAGTCTGTGTCAGGTGCACCTGATGCTCATGGAAGTTGGCAGCAGAACCAGAGACTCAAAGTCATCAGAGAGTCCATTCTTATAGAAATTAATTCCTATCTTAGTCTATAGAAGCTGTTTCATTCTGCTGTTGCTGACTCAATCAGCAGATGGCACATTCCTGGACACATTCCTGGGCACATTCCTGGTGGCTCCAAACTGTCCAAAGTCTGTGTTTCTCATCCCATCCAGGTGATGGGGTGGATCCCAGTTTACCCTCCGGGGATTGTCTGGTCATCCACTTGACACATTCTTCGGCCGATGGATACTCCCTTTCTAGAAGAACAGGAGTACTTGTGGCACCTTAGAGACTAACAAATTTATTAGAGCATAAGCTTTCGTGGACTACTTCCCTTTCTAGACTGGCACCTCCCTAACCATTCATGTATATCAAGCATTCATCGGCATACATTCCATATCTTAACCATATTTTAATTTACTGTCTCCACCACTTTCGGGGTGTGTGCTAATTCATTTGAGACTCCCGGCTCTTTAATCACAGAAGGTGGGGGTCTGTCCTAGGAGCCGTTGCTATTACAATGAAGTGAAAGTCACTTAACGGCTTATAGTGTTTGTTTATATTGTATCAATTACTTCAAGAACAAAGTAAATTAACTTGTTTGTAAGTTTTACATAGTAATAAAGTATCTTTCACAGGATCGATACAATCAATGGTTTCTACAGACAGTAGCTTACAAGTGTTAACAGAAGACCCAAGAGATTTTTGTACTTGGTGAAATTGTTGGATTTTAAAGTGTGGGGGACAAATTATGAGGGGGTCACTGTCACTTGGGGGAATCACTGTTAGTACCATCTTTAATATCCCTACAGAAGAACACTACTAGCAGCTCTATTAGAAAACCAATGCTTTCCTACTCATCTCAGAAGATATCACAGAAGTTCACTAGAGAGACTTTGTCCTTGAGGGTTTTAAAATGTTTCCAAAATTTAAAACACATGTCATTCATTCCAGGTATCTACTGATGTTTCAGCCATTGGAGCCTTCAGCAGCAAGGCCAGAATGACTGAAATACTGCTTAATCTGTGGAATGAATGAAGGACTTAAATGTATTAAATAAAGTTTTGGAATCTTTTGAACCCTAATACAACAAATAATTCTCACTGGTGCCCTTTTGGAAATTCTTATGAGCTGCTGAAACTTGTCAGGAACCACAGACTCCCACCCGTATTTTCGTATCTGCTAAAGCAAAATTGTAACACTCTTATGATAAACCCAGGTCTCCTTAGGAATTTACACTAGATTATGCAGCCCATGCTACATGAAAATGTCTCTCAGCACCCCTTGGGAGGTGAGACCATGGGTTGGCAGTTGACAACTAAGTGTTGAATCAATCTTTAGCAAGTAAGTCTTTGCCTGTGAAGGAAAACCTTTAAATGATGAACAGGTTAATATGGCTGTTTCACATCACACTCCCAGCGCAGAAATCCAAGCATGCAGTATTACTTGATACCTGTGTGACTTCAATCGATAAGTAATTAATGAAGAACATGGTAAGTTGCACATATATATATGTATAATATCAAGAGGTCATGAAAACGAGGCTGAGGGCATCTGATCTTTTCTTCTCTTTCCTTTTTTTATTTTTTTCTTTAAAAAGCAATCAAGTTCTTCATCAGAGCATTGCTGTTGCCATGGTGAACATTTACTTATGCAAGCAGTGCAGTCTTTTTACATTCAGGCTAGAAACAAGGGGGTCATCAAGTGTTTACATGCTTAGATGAGCAGGTTTTAAGTTCACAGGCTCTAATTAGCAGTATGCAATACATTTATAAACTCCTGAGATGTTGTAAAGCAGTACAAAAAAGAACAGAATTAACTGAACAAAACGACTGTGATTTGACCAATTGGAAGCTGTAATTATACTGCTTTTTCCTTGAGACTACATGCTACTTATTGAGGAGGTGCTAGCTAATGTTTTAACACCAATGCACCTTTTCCTTGCCAACTGCTGCAAATTACCTTAGAATAAGTATTTTGCTCTTCTTCCAAGTATGGTGTCAGGCACTTGCCTTAGTCTATTTATTGATCTTAGTTATTCTTGAGGTGATAGATTTGCCATTAAAGAGCACAGTACTTGTCATAATCAAAGTAAGTACCTCATGACTAAAGTCAAAGTACACAATTCTCTCACCTATGTATCCAACCATCTCCCACTGAGAATAATATATGGGGCAAGGACAGAATTTTACATGGCATTTAGTATTCAGGGATTAATTTCAACCATCAAACAGGTACTCAGCACATCCAGAAAGAAACAGAAATGTATACGAAGTGAATTTGATTAAATGTTTAACAAAATGTTCAAGCAATTTCGAATAAAATGTCCTCGGGAGATAAACTTGCTATGGGAGAAAATAGCAGATACCCATTTTTTATAGATTAGAGGCTATATCGTCTCTTCTGTTGTGCAGCAAGGAGGGTATCAGAGTAGCAGAAATTCTGTTGCAGTGGGTCCAGAACTGACAGAGGGAGGGAGAGAGAGAGAGAGAGAGAGATTGCATCAGGCTCACCTCTCCCTCAAAGCCACAGAAACTCATCTGTACAAACACTGGTTAAAATTCTATTGGCTTAGGTGGCATGGCCATCCAAAAGAGTCAGATGTGGGGATAGGTGTTCTACACAGCAGTGTCTTCATAGATCACTTTTTAGGTAGGTCCTCTTCCCCTTTCCCCAATCCCTGCAGGTTGGTAAAATATATTATTTAACCACAAGACAAGGACTGATGAGAAAGCAGTTCAGGATGGGTGGAGGTGTCTCAGTGTTTGTAACAATGTTAAATACGTTTCATTTGCATTTGTCTGTGTAGGGGATTCTAGTACTTTCTCTGGAACTTTCTTTTAAGTGGAGATACCATTTGGTGCATTCCAATGGCAAAAATAGTGGTCTTCAGATATTTCTTTATTCATCTAAATGATATTAATTTCCTTCAGTCCTGTTCCCTAAGGATTTTTTTTCTATAGAAATCAAATGGGAGGGCGGGAGGAAAACTTGAAGCCTTATCTTCCAAACATGTTTTTCATATGCACACTCAATTATAGAAAAGACAAAATTGATGAATGGGCGGTGAGTAGTAAAAGGAGTTTAGTGAATTACCTCCCAGTCCTGAGATTTTTGAGGACAGGTGGGAGCTGGTAAAACTGGTGAGCCTAATACTTAGAATGTGAGACTTAATTTACTACTTCATTCTGATAATTTAAAAATTAGATTTTGAATACTAGACTCTGCAGTAATACCTGGACTCTAAAATCATGCCTCTCACTGAATACTAATGAAAATGCCCAGTGGCCAAGTCCTAGCTAATACAGTTTATGTCAATCTCTTGCTATCTTGCCCTCCTTCATATCTATCTGCCTAAAGGGCCTGGATTCTTCTCTTCCCAAAGGAAGTTGCTACCAAGCTGCAGCATTGAGAAGTGAAGAGATTTTTTAAAAGGAATTTAACCTGTGGCCTTAAGTCAGAATTTAATATTTGTTGTGTACCATTAACTATAGTTAGAGGAATGGAAATGGATTCAGCAATTGCAAACAATATTCTGCAACAAGTCCTGGTAGAGCTGTCACCTACAGTGATACTGCCACTGACAGTTGTGTCAGCTCTGCTGCAATCAATAGGGATACTGGAGGCCACTGTGCAGTGCTAAAAAAGTTCAGAAAGCCAAAGCGGTAGCACTGCACTCTCAGTTTATGCTCATCTTCTGTGCAGACAGGCTTAGCATATCACTGAGCCCTGCACACATTTCTCTGCAATATTAGTCTAACACTATACCCTGTTGAAACAAGGATGGCTGAGGAAAAGGAAAACATCTCTACAGGGAGTAGAGACTAGGTATGGCCAGGGAATAGATTTAGAGGCTTAAATGTAATCCAGTGAAAATAAATTATGTGCATAGTGGCCATTTTTTAACTTCTGCCAAACAAGACTAATGGCTCACTTGAGAGTGCTTAACACCAGCATTGCGAAAGTGATAGCAGGGGCAGCTTTGAGGACCAGACATTGGCACAGAATGTGTCTGAGGTTTCTAATAAAACAGTATCTCTCCCAGCCAGCTGCAGGTGATGTATGCTGGGCACATTGTGCTTGCCAGTTTGCAGGCCCTGCTCCTCTCAACTTATTTCTTGTATCATGAGTAAAGCAGGCGAGAAATTTTGCTGATTCCTTGAATGCAAAATGTTTCATGGAAATGTGTCCATTTTGACAAAACAAAAATTTCAGTTGATCCCAAACAGTATTTTTTCAGAATCTTGTTTCACAGGAAATTTCAAAAATATTTGGTTTTGTTCCATTTCTGAACAGAATTTTTTTCGAAATCCTGAGAAACAAAAAATCTGGCTTCCAGCCAGCCCTAACCCTGAGACTCAAAGCGCCAATCTCAGCAGCCCTGTGAAAGCCTGTTCTGTGAACCCACAGCTGCACTCATCCAGAATGGACTCTGATCCAAAATCAGTGGGAATCTTCCCATTGACTTCAATGGTCTTTGGACCTGGCCCTTTATGAGTTAGCCAGAGACAGGGTCAAAAATATTTTTTGCAGGGATGCTTTAGCAGTAGAAGTAAGGGAAATGAACTCTACCAGAGGGAGGAACTTTATCAGAGGCATCCTTACTCCCGTACAATCCAAAAACTGAGTTTTTATATGTTCATATATTCAGGTATGTATATAAAATTGACACAGTAGAGTGTATAAGATGCTCTGTAGCCATTATGGTCCTTGGTTCATATTATGGAAAGATACAGTGTTAAGAAAAATGTCTTTATTAAAATTAAGTAATTAAAAAATGTCTTGTTACCAGCAATGTTCAAATTTTAACTCATCTATTTTAATTAAAATAATCAAAATCCCTTGTTCCTAGTAAGGGCTAAAATTATGCTGTGTGAGAAGTGCAAACATTTGTTGGAAACTGTTATGTTTTGTCATGTTTTGTTTTGTTTTAAATTCTATGGGTCTAGTCTAGTTTCTAATGAAATCAATGGCAAAAGTCTCAGACCAGGCCTCGGCACTCTTAAAAATCAATATGATGTTTTTAAAAAATTTTGCACATGGCAAAAAATAATTGGCTCCTGGGCCGAACCCTGCCTGACAAACTCCAGCTGGCATCACATATTTGTGGCTGAGTTTTAAATTGCTGATATACCGAGGGGTTATACCGAATCGGGGTTATACCGAAAGTGATAAAGCAACTGTTGGATGGATGAATTGGTTGCAATGTCAACAGCAGTGTTCTGTTTAATTGTTCTAAAGAAAATAAAAGTACCAAATAAAAGATACTGCCTCTTTAATCAGTCACATATATATGGAACATTACTGAGTGTATTCTTTCAGTTAGAAAGATAAAGTTCCATTGAACCCAATGGAATTTCATATTTCATTTATTTGAATTATTTGAGTACCCATTCCAAACACTAAGCACGATTAAACTGCAAATAATATTTCATGACACACTATGGGGAATGTAGGCACTGAAACCCTTGTATACAGACTTCACCACTGTAAAAGCTCAACAATGCCACTGTATGCTCACTGCCCCTTGGAAAATATCTCTGGTGTAAGAGTTTCCCCAAAAGATCAGCATAGTCAGCTCTACACCACATGCTACAGGACCCTTGAGTTTTTTCTAAGCCCAGGCTATTTCCAGTGGTACCCATAGGTTTGATTATAGCCAGGACACAGCCCTCGAGTCTGCCCTAACACCTGTCTTGGACTAAACTGGCCCTGGCAGTCCTAAGATCAGGGACTGATGCCCTCCTCTTCAGCTCTTCACTGGAGTCAGCATCAGTGCAGATATGATTCCCCATGCTAAGTCATTTCAGTAGGTCTAATGAACTGCCCAAGGGGAAAAAAAAAACTACCCCCCTTAACATCAACACCTATCAGCAGTCCCACTACCTCCCCATCCCAGCAATCCATCTCCTCACCAAATGCCCAAGAAAGAAGGTGGGCTTTTCAGACTATGTGAGTAGCACCAAATGCCCAAGAAAGAAGGTGGGCTTTTCAGCCTATGTGAGTAGCAGGACAGAATTTGGCATTGAATACTGTAAGTACATGATATAACTATTCTGGGTGGCATTTTCAAAAGCACCTAAGGCAGTTAGGCATCAAGTTCCCATTGGTTTTCAATAGAAATTGGGTGCCTAACTCCCTTAAGGCATTTTGAAAATCCCATCCTCTGTCAATAGCATTCCACATGATAGCTATAGAATTTATAATAGCAGGAGGAATTGGTGTGAAATATCTTTTGTGAACTCTTGTTCAGTTAGCACAATAAATCTCATCCTAGAGTAGTGCTTTAATTCTGTTTCATGTTAAACACATGTACTGTAAGGATTTTCTTACGTCAAATATATTTGGTGTCTGAACTGATTACATTAAAATTCATGTTGTTCTCAGACATATTGAATGTACAGTTTAACATTTTAAGGACGTTACCAATTTTATTTGAGGACTGCAAGTAAACTCATTAATACTGTGACCAAAGATTTGCTTTGTCTGTCTGTACAGTAAGCCTGACCCAGTGAATTGCTCTGTTGTTTTTTAATCTAATTGCAAAATTGTCATGAAAATTGGTCAGACATAAAATCTATTCCTCAAACTTTACAGTTAGGATGATAATGAAAAAAACATTTTATTCTCCCATCAAAAAAAATTTATTTTAATAAAGTATTTATTTAAATGGGCAGATAGAATTTTGTAAGACTGCAGTAAACAGTGTGTGAGCCACCTAAACACATCTTGTTACAATGAGGAGTTACACATTTTTTCCTGCCAACAGGTTGAATTTGGACTCAGACAAAAGCAAAAACAGTGATGCTTTTTGAAAAGAATAATGCATTTTTTCACTTCAGAGGAGAGCAGGTTATCGACTTAGCAAACAATAGGATGAGATGAGCCATTTCTGGCAATCTTTCTCACTTCATTTGCAGGGTTGTCAGGTTTATTTTTCAATTAAGGCTGATCAAGTATGCTCCACACATTATTTATCCAGAGAAGGAAGGTCCTCTAGATATAATCCTACTAACTTCTAGTCATAACATGTGTAAAGTACTGTTAGGTATAATCCTTTACTAAAGAACTGCTATTTTTTTTTTCATTTAGAAATACAACTGTATCAGCTTGGAAATAAAATATGACTTTGTATCTAAGATAAATCTGAGTGCATTCAATGGCAGTTTTATGTAAAACTGGACCCATTACAATACCTAATTTGCAGTGTCCTTGAATTCAGACTTATTTATTTGTCTATTAAAATAGTTCAAAAACGTTAAAATTATTATGAACAAATTGTGAACATAGATATTATATGCATATTACTTAATAATTCTACTTCCTAAGTAATGTAGTTTGAAAATAAGTAAATATTTTTTCTAGTGAAAAATCATTTCTTTGTTAGTTTTTAACTTTATGTTTTTAATTTCAGATCTCCTTCCCCTTCCAGAGGAAGTTAGTGATGCCATAGCTTTAATGTCTCTTTTAGCTGCAACTCAAATGTTCACTTTCTGTTAGAAAATCTAAACTAGGAGGTATGCTATTTCTCCTGATTTGGAATTCATTAAAGGCAAGTACGCTGTAATTTAAAGTGGTGGTAGGTTAAACCAAAATGCATAGCCTTAGCAACATTAACTTGAAAAGAAAGAAAACCTTTCTTTTTAATGCAATTGTCTGTGAAGTTGTAACTTTCAATTGCATAGTTGCCACAAGCACAACAAGCTCACTATTCAATGCTTTTAAAAATCCAAATATAAACTCTCTGATTTGGATTTTCAGTAGAAAGTAAAAAGGGTAAAATGAAGTGGTAGCAGCTAAACCAGGAATTAAAGCCACTGCACTGCTGACCTCAGAAGGATCTTGGTCTGGAAGAAGGAGACCTGAACTAAAGAAAGGTTTTATTATCCTCTTCTTTTAGAATATTTTTCCTGTGAATATATATTTCTTTCTCCCTTTCCTTTAATATTTATGAAAAAGTAAGATTGGGGTGAAAGATTAATGTGATGATTTCGTCTTTCTTGCTCTTACTGGGAGTGCAGCAAATTCCTGTCTGTTACTGTTTTAATAAGTAAAGATCTGTTTTTATTCCAAGTGTTGATCATGTCTGTCCCCTGTAGATATGGTTTACCATGAGGACAGCAAATAAGTGCAGAAAATGGACTGTATGGACATACTAGAATGCCTCCTGTTCCATATGCATGTGGAAAGGGCAAACGGTCCTGTTCAGAATCATAGCAGTAACAGGCCAGCCCCTTCTGGTCAGCAGCACTGGGAGCTGTAGTGGACAAAAATGACAATCCTTCAATAAGGGGATGTCAAAGTCTTGTTGTGTCATTATTTTTATCTAACAGTGCAGTGTCTTGTTAGAATCATTTTGTCTTTTCCTATAAATGGAGAAGTCCCAATATGATTTTGTGATACTGTATTAATAAATGAACTAATAAACTAATCTGATGTAATGGGACATTACTAGTATGATTTGATGGGCCATAAAAATGAATACAGTTTTCTGTACTACTATATAACTACTATATACAGTATTTGTCAGTAAAATAATTGAAGAAAAGGCCTCTTTCTTGACATTTTTATCTTACCAATGGCAGAATTCATTCAAAAAGGGTCTGTATGAAACGGCATTTTTGTGCCATGAAAGAGCATCTAAAAATCAGTTAATGGGTACCTGGAGGTAGGAGATACAAAACATAGGCATTTACCTATACAAGTGTTTTTTTCCACTCAGGAAAATTCAGTCTACTGCTGTTGCCTCTTGTACTCAGACTTGGACATCTCAGCCATCACTGCACCTAATGATAACTTGGGGGTCAATTCTGGGAGGTGCTGAGGTCCTTCAGCTCTCAGTGAAGCCAGTGGGAGCTGGGGATGCTCAGCACCTGGCAGGATTGAATCCTGAAAGAGCAATATCATCTTCATAATTCTTTGTACTACAATGGTCCATTAAGGGACATCTCCACCAGCTGTATGTAATATTGAAGATGACCAACACACTGAGCATACGATAGAAGATCACTGGTGCCCACACATAGGGTGGGAGCTCTGAGAGGATGACTGACACCATCTCTGCAGCTGTTCAGCCTTATAAAGAAACACAAAATGCCTCTCAAGAATCTGCTTACAGGCATTTCCAGGTTCTGGATCATGCTGCTTGTAATATATTCTGTCGATCTTCCGCACTTCTCTCTGTTGCCTGAATGTGGCTAAGGTGTGCAAGTTGATTTATCGTCTGTGCCCCACACAAACAGGGCATAGTTGAAGGTAAGGATCTCATGCAAAACCAACATGAGAAGTTTATTTTTTGCTTTTGCCCATGTGTTCGTTCATAAATTCCATATTCTCCAAGGGTAAATCACATATAGTAGAAATAAAATATTTGAAATTTGACCTTTAAATAAATATCCTAATCTACATTACAAAAAATTGGACAGTCAATAATACAGTGGGAATGGAAACAATAATATAATTTACTTCTTGTTTACATTACTAACAAATATGAATACTCATTGCTTGAATTTAATCCCCCAGTGCCTACAATTGCACTTCTATTTACCAACTGGTGTACACAAATCCAATCCAGAAAACGTACCTAGAACTGGCGTAGCAAGTTATCTGTATAGCCATCAGAAGCCATGGGAGGGCAGCAGTTTGTATATTTTACAAGGTACAGTGTAAGTATACCAGATCATAGAGAAAAGAAGTGAGAAAAATACTTTATCATCGAAATGATGATAAATTCTTTTTCATAAACTTTGTTCTTAAATGTTCAACGTTGCAGTTTCATTAGGTGAAATTCATTCTTTCACTAATTTAAACCAGCTTATCACCTTCAATTTACTTACCCTAAAAAGCAGGTTCATTACCTGAAGAATCTGTTGCTTGCTAACAAATTTTCAATACACAGTTCAGGATAACAGTTCCTCCTAAAACTGTTCTGGTGCAGGAGTTGATGGACTGTTTTATTTAATATAATGAAAACCAACAGTTTTAGAAGTTCTTGTCATATCACAAAATATCCCCAGCTACATAAGCACATGTGTAAATTTAAGCACATAAGTCTTAATGTATTCAATGGAATCCATTCACATATTTACAGCTACATCTGTTAAAGTATTTGGGGGCCTTAGAGACGACCCTAAGTTGCAATGGCTTTCCTTCTGCTCCCTGTGTAACACAAACACAAGATTCTATAGGGATGAAATCCTGACCTCAATTAAGTCAATAAAAGTTTTGCCATTAATTTCAGTGAGGCCAGGATTTCACCCAGGGAGGAGATTAGGTGTAACTTGCTTTCTGAAACAAATCATAATCATTTTGCATCAGTCCCCTTTTAGACCAAATACATCCCACTAGTGTATCTCTAATTCTGCACAACACATATATAAGTATTCCAGTGGCAGAAAACTAATATTAAAGATGACAAGTATACCACTTTACAAAGCTTTTGTTAAAAGCACATGAAAATCAGTAGGAAATGATAAACCACAACAAAATAAAGGTCAGTCCAATGATATTGAAATTGAGATAGTTAAGGTCACAATACATAGAATAAAGAAACTTTTGTTTCACTTTCTCATAGATTATTTAAATTATATTCTTTAAACAGAGTACTCATAGAGAGCTAAAATGTTCTTTTTGACTATTAGGAAGAGGGAGCTAGCCTATGAATATTTTTTTTTATTTAGGTTGTGTTATTGAATGTTTTTCTGATTAAAATACAGGTTGATTCCTGGAGCCAGAACAAGTACTAGTTAGAACTGTGCAGCCTTCTGCACTAGTCCTACAAATGTGCCCACCCCGGATCCAATTTATTGCAGTTCTAGACTCTTACTGAACAAGCAATATTAATTGTTTGGAAATACGTTTTGCTTTTGGGGTATTGTCCTGTGCCAATTAAATAGGTGAGACCATAAAGCTTATTACATATTATTACACTACATATGTGACCTACTGTAGGCCAGACTTGAACAGAGTCGTCTAGATGCTAGAAAACTAGTTTATCTAACATTCTGCAAAGAGTCCAAAAATCTCTTTTGCAAAATTACACTGAGTATGGCAAAATAGCTAGAGTATGGAAACAATTCAGCTGGCCAATAAAATGGAATGTAAAACCCAAGAAATTACCCATTGAATAAATGGATATCATTGAAAAAGGCACAGAAATTCTTTTTTTTTTTTTCTTTAAAGTCATTTTATTAGTTTCAGTGAGTTTATTGTTGGCTCCCAATTGGTTACAATTTACATCTAGTTGGCAGTGTACATGGAATAAAGCCAAGTTTTGTATTGGAGATGACTGCTTAGTAACAGATGTCTAATGTTTCCCAACACATTAAATTCATTTATTAGCCAGTTCAGGAAAACTAAATAATAGGGTAATTTCAAATTTCTGTTCTTGTGTCATTTTCTCATTCTTTTTTGAGTGCCTGAGTGATTAAGATTGTGGTGACTCTTGATACATTTCAAGCCCTATTTAAATTTTATTTCAAAGTAATTATTTGTGTTTTTATGCAGCAATTTGTTAGTTAAATAGTTGGCATGTGGACATTCCAACATACTATGCAAATGGCCAAAACCTTTCCTCACCACAGCCTCCCTGCATAACATGTGTTATACAAATACTTACAGCTTGATTCAGTGACTACTGTTTGAAAATAATGGGAAATTCTGTGCAATGGGATTTCTGCCCAGAGACCAGCAACAGGTTGGGGCCTCTTGACATCTTTTTTTTTAAACATATAACTTCAGTTAATACTAAATGTGGTATAAAATCAGGACACTGATTGGAACTCTTTGAATTTTGGGAAGGAGGTGGTTTGGATACAAGACCAAAACCTGCCAAAACAAGAACCAGAAGAAGGCTGATTTCTAGTATTTGTTTTGTTTTCTGAGATATCAAAAAGATAACCATTTTCATGAGGGTTCAGAAGAAATAAGATGGCAAAATTGCTTCTAGGCAGATTTGCAAAAAATCTTAGTAGAACAGCTCATGAGATCTTGTCACTGTCAAATCTGAACTATAGCTTATGTTTTATTTTCTGTCCATCTCTAACATAAATGGACATTAAACATCCAAGGCAAGGAGATTAGACGCCTAAATGTTTGCAAAGACAAGGGGAATCTCTCCTATTAAAAAAGTGAGGTATTATCTTTATCTAAGGAAAAAAAGATCTTGAGGGAGTTAGGCAGACAGTTTCCATTGGAATTCAGTAGGTGTTGATTGCCTAACTCCCTTCATCTCCTTTGAAAATTGCTGCCTAAATTCTTGAAAATGCTTTAAAAGAAGTTTGGGTGCTTTGCATGGATAACTTGGGTTATAAGGCATGTTTGGTTTTTTTCCTCCTATCAGCTGAATACTTTGGTGAGAATCCATGTTCGCTAAGAATAACTCCCCCTTACACATTTGACACATCAACTTTTTTTTGTTTGAAAAATTTCAATCCACGTTTTTTCCTTTGTATTGTCACTTGCATTTTCCCGGCCCTCTGCCTGGTGGTTCTAGGACCAGAAGTGGAAATGCATAAATAACTTGAGAAAGGTTGTTCTTGAAATATTTCTTAGCCCAACTAAGGAAAGAAGTACCAGAAATCTCAATATAGCCAATTTCTTTCAAATTCACCGAGCTGCTATCCAGGTCCAAGAATTTCTGATCATTTGAATATGGTTCAGATAAGTATTCAGACCTTTGAATACTGAACCAAACTTCAGAACCTCTCTGTGGCTGCTCATTGTACCTCTATACATTAATTACTTTATTAAATTATATAACTAAATATTATTTTTATGGCTGTCACCAACCCTTCCAGAGGTCAAAAAGGATCATGGCTAATTCAAACAAACCTGGAGACCTTATTTACAAGGCCAGATATCTAGTGTATAACCTTCTCCCCTAACCTATCTCAAACACTTCTGCCATGCCAGCTGGAGAAAGGTTTTAGAATCTCTGTCATGGAAATCATTAAGAAATATGACCAGAACTTGTGTGTATATTTTTCCAAGGAGATTCAAGTTATTTCAGATGGTACAACACACCAGTTATCACTAGAGCATGAGTAATACACATCCTACTAGCATTTCATCCTGTCCCTGCTGGGTTGGGTTTCCAAGGACTTGGATGTCTCTGTCAGCAGCTGGTTCTTTGAGCTGCCCAAAACAAGACATGTCTGTGTACATACATTATTTAACTTTCACATGTATCTGTATTTCATTGAACTGCCCTCCTAATCCTTTATGACTAAATGCACTTTGGAGAATATTTTTGGAATTAAGCAAATTCACTATAGAATAACTCATGTAACATGTAGTTGGTAAAAGTATAAGATACTGCTTCTCTTTTACATGAAATTGAGAAATCTTATTTCAATGTTGTAGACAGAATGGTTTGAACGTACTATATTTGCCCATTGTCTGCCATTAGTAGTATGACTGAAACTGTTTCTGAGAGAGTGCACACTCCAGTATCATTCAGTTTTTGGTTTAGAAAGCAGCACACAATCAAATTAATGGATAAGAAGAAAGTAGATTGAAGTCATATCCTTGGTATTAAGGGCAACTAGGATAAAGGGTTGATTCCTAATTTATGGCATGAACAGGCATGTTTTCACTCTGATATTTTTGTTTAAATTACGTTAGAGATTTACTGCTAGGTTTTCCCAGTGTTGAGCTATATGACTCCTGTTAAAGTTAGCTGTACAGCTAAAACCCAATGCAAATCTTTTACTGTTAGAAGTAGGGGCTAAATTTTCTCCTTAGATATGTAGGGAAAGCATTCCATGGCCTGTGAGCCAATCTTTTTTTAAGTGACATCCAGGAAATCTGAAGTAACTGACTTCAGTGAAGTTACTCCAGACTGACTTCAATTTTTTCAAGGATTTACATGCACATATATAAGGGCAGAATTTGGCCCTAAATAATTTTCCTTAAGAAATAGAATAGGATGAGAGTCTCCTTCTTTTATTGGAGCTTGAATGGGATTAAAGTTTGACCTTTACTTTTAGGAATGAAACAGAATTAGGGTGGAATTATCATTGTTGGACCAAATAGGATTGTTGTCTGGTCTGTACGCTTTCTTTTACATATATTTTTGTTTCAGAATATATATAATTCATTTCTTTCTCTTCTATAATGCCCCTGACAAAGTATCTGGCACACTGTACAAAATTTGCTTTGCAGTCTTCCTTGAACTGAACATAGAATACCAGGCTATCTACCAAACAAAATTAGCCAAAAAGAAGAAAAATTAAATAATGCATCGTAGAAGCTTAAAAATATTTTTAATTAACTTTTTTTTATTAAGACTGAAAGCTCAATTTAAAAGCTGTCATTAGAGCATCAATTTTTGTGACTCTCTACACAGAAAGATGAAGGATATATGCTTGCTGCAAAATGCTCTTTTGTACTGGAGGTTGTAAAGGGGGTTCATGGAATACCCAAGAATCAGAAAGAGCACCTGTTCATCTGTACTCTATTTTGGGATGTTGGGGCAGGTTTTCTCCTCTCAAGTGGAATTGAATGAACTGTACAAAGTTTATGCAGCACTTTGCAGTCTTTCAGCATAAAAGGCATTATAGAAATGAAAACGATTTATTCCATGTCTTTCCTATGCAAAAACTGATCATGGAGGCCTTAACAACACTAGAAAAAATGCACTTAGCATGTCAGATCCCCTGCTTCCTCAGCATTGGGGAAATCCAATCAAGTTTCCCAGGATTGGAAGAGGGCTGGACTACCTGATCCTAAGCCTCCCTGACATCATGGGTTGGTCAGCATGGCACTCCCCAAGTGCATATCACATGTCCTATGTTGTGGAATAAATGACTTGGCTTAATGCATATAGAGCTCCTCATTTGATAAACCCAGTCACCACATTGTCTTGCTCCTTCCCGCCGCACCATTACAAAATGAGTTTCCACAGGTACGGGACAGAATCAGGATGGCTAATGTGGTGCTTTATGACTTGGAAATGGGAAGCATTCCATCAGTTGGTTCAATACTAGGGTGCAAATCCTTGACAGGATCTCAGCCCTACCATTACATCTAGAAACTATTAAATGTAGCAAATCAGCCAAAAGAGCCTACAACATTAGAAGTCACAAACTGTAATATATTTATAGTTTAAATTGGTCCAGGCAGCCAGACTGAAGTAACAGCTTTCCTAACTGGATTGCAACTGCTAATATAATTTGTTCTTTGTTATTTAGAAATAAGGAGATTTATAAGTAGACCTTTTATTTACCAACAACACTTAGTTTTTATGTTGCCAGTTTAATATGCACATCATGGCTAGTATAAAATGATCAATAAGCAGCCATGTCATGCAAGGTTATTCCAAGTACTAAACAGACTCAGCACTGATTAGCTTCCAATATCAGATGCAGTCAGACTGCTATGGCCATAGGCTCAAGGTTATTGAGAGAATCTGACGACATTATAAATAATAAAGCAGAACTCAATAATTTGTTATCAGAAACCACAAGATAGGATTGCCTTGTATTATGTTTTAATTTGGTCTTTGTTATATATGGCCACTCCAAACTCATTCCCTGCCCCCATCCCTCTTTTTCTGCTCCTCTGTTACCTTGGAACAGGTCAACTGCTGCTTTCCCTGCCCTCACAATGTCCTTTCACTTTTAAAAAGAATAACGAATGCTGGTTTGAGGGGAATAAGGTGGGAGTAAATCAGTTACATTCCATTATTGAATTAGATTAGATTATTCAGTGACAGCCCTGACAGTTTAGATAGATAGATTAGCTACATTAAAAAGATAGGTGGATGGATAGGTGTATATGATCATCAATAACATTATGACATTTTATCATGACTGTATTATCAGAAAATATTAAAATCTTATCTGTAGCGAGCCATGCTTACTTGTTATGTTATCATGAAATAGTACTTTGTAGGCTATTTGGATCCTCTAAATGCAAAATATGGGCATAACATTAAATATTGTATATCGGTAAACTCACTAAACAATTCCTACCCTGCATGCTTGTGTTCATAATCTTGTCAGCATTACTTTCACATACAATTCTGTGTTCCTGAAGGTCAAAGGTTGCATTTGACTATGCACATGCACTGGGGACTTTTTTGGCAACTGAATGCCTCCTTGTCCAAAGTTTATTAAGCGGGTGGATCCTGTTCATCCATCTGCCTTCTGAGCCTTCTAAAAATACCATAACCCTCAACAAGGAGATATTTTAAGGGATTCATATTCACAAGTATATTTGTGGGAAGCTTATTTTGGCAGGCTTGCATGTGTCAGATTTGCATGCTTGCATAGTTAGTGCTTTGTGAACTTTTATTGCAAGCCTCTTGTACACAGGCTAAGGAGAGAGCTTCAGGACTGTCGGATACTAGGTGGGAATTTCTGCTCTAAATAAGCTTATAAATATAAAAGAAGAGAAGATACATTTTTAGGAATGTTAATATGTGTCTGAAGTCATTCATTTCAGACATTTGCATGCCAGCCCTCAGCTTATTGGATCTGATTTCATATAACTTGGCTGTGATTGCTCTCCAGGGACCTTAATGATCTTGCTGCTTTCAATAAACATTTATAGAAACTACTGCCTGTGGATAAGGGAAACTCATATGAGAGACTTTATCTTCCAGAAATACTAAAAGGCAAAACAGTCCTCAGCAGAAGATTAATAGGAAGTGTCAAAATGTAGCATTCAATTGATAACTGGAATTGAATTACAGTACAAAAAATTTGTTTTATAGACACACAGTAGAAACTTTGATTTTCCTACTTTGGGGGGAAAAATGCAAATATATGTTATACTTTACAATTGAGACCAACAAAACTATGAGTGTGAACAAACACAGACTTTGACACAAGATGGAAGTTAAACAGGTAAATCCTGTTACACACTCATGCCATTCAGGTACAATCTTATGCAATACCCAGGTTTGCACCTCTAAGAAATTTCCATTTTTTCATATAAAAAAATCCAGATATGAAGCCGAAGCTGCCTTCTTCGCCAACCTGAAACTGTCTGATTTCAACATCATTGACACTCTTGGAGTTGGAGGTTTTGGACGAGTTGAACTGGTAGGTACCCTTTCTTTGTTTTTTAAATAACTTTGACAGCTATATAATTGTATTGTTCTGGGACAAATGCGGCTTTCCCATCTTTTAGTCATTTCTCATTATAGGATTTGATTTATTGTAAATCAACTACATTCCAGGATTCTAAAGTTTCCAGTAACTGCGGAAAGCTGTATTAAATTTTATAGTGAATAGGAATGAATGAACTTCAAGCATTAACCTTAAGGAAATCCCGTCACTAAGGGCTGCATTCATTATGCCTTCATCCTCCAGTGTAGTCTTATGTTTAAACAGTACTACCTATGAACATAGCTTATGTTTTATTAAAAAAATTATATGGATGAACATACAAATGTTAAAGATAAAAGGTAAGCAGAAATTTAAAATCTTAATTAGCGATAATTGAAAAAAAATTAAGAAGCAGAGACAAATAATGCCATCGATTAACAAGAAAACTGGATTCTGTAGATATTTTGGAATATGTCGTTTAATTGTAATAACCGAAATTCATAGAAGAATGTTCTTTGCAAAATTTGTAAGGAAGAAATATAAATGATGCAAAATCTACCCTTGCATTTTGGTATGTATGGATAGTTTTTTTATTAAAAGCAAAGATTAAGCAGGGAAGAACATGAGATGTTATCAGTTGAATGACCCATTTGAAATATCAAGTGAATAAGAAACTTATATTAGTAACTGGAGGTTAGTTTATTTACTGTGCTGACCAAGGAGTCCCTGATATACGACACTAGTTCAGTATGTTAGGAACTCCTATAAGTTATGTACAGTGCAGTAAACAGAGTTACTGATGCCATCACAAAAAGAACGGGAACCCCCATTTCATAAAAGTATAGGGATAAAGCACTATTTTACATTAACCCCTTAGTGCTTAGATCTTGAAAATCAGAAAAAAGCAGTTAAACATATAGCCATCAATCAGCATTTGTATTACTACTTATGAAATATTATAAAAATAACACTGAAATGTTTGTGAAAGTTGCTAAAAGCCAGTAAGTTCTATGTTAAACCTGTGATCCTCTGATTTACATCATTTAGCTGTGCCTTGTGATTATAGCTCAAATGTTATGTCAGATCAGAGTACAGAGTGTCAATGAGAACTTTGACTCTCCTGATTTCTGTTAGTTTAGCAATCTGAACTTAGTCTCAACATTGTGTAATATTGAATGACATATGTTTCATTTGTTTGGTTTTATTTTTGAGAGGATTTATTTGGTTTGTTTTTATTTTGTTTTTGGACTTTTGTTTTTATTAAAATTTAACCAAAGATGATCCTTCATGGGAGTTTTAGAGTTGTTGTTTCTAGGACTCTAATCCTGTAAAGATTTCTGAACTAGGACATAACTTGAACTGTGTTATTCATAGCCAGTTACGATGTCTGTGCCTCCAACTGGTTATAACATTAGTCAGAAGTCATATTATGTGGGCAGGACCTAAGTCAATACCCTATTATAGTATGCAAAACAGGACTTGGTTGAGAAACAAGAGCAGACACAGGAACATTGGTGCTATAACCTCAGTACCTATGTAATATAGGAAAGCTATTACATTTAGCACTGCAAAAAAGATTCACAAATTTGATATTAGGACTTTATACACAGATGGTGAAATACTATCCAGTACAGAGGGCAAAAACCCTGTTCACCACTAAGCACATGCTAAAGGCTTGAATGAAAATTCATTGTTCACATGGCTTTATGGGGTCCTCTTCAGAGGGGAATTTAACCTTAACCAACAAAACATTTAAGATAATGTTGTTTCTGAATAAATTCCAGGTGTGTTGCTGAATTATACAAGCTTTCTATATTCTAGTCAACCTGCCCCTCGTTCTTGATTCAGTCACTAATGACACATGTCTTTGTGATATCAAAATTATCAACACTGTATAATTACAGTTACATTCATTATTGTACTAGTACTTAATGAACCAGCCAGTAGAAGGAGGATGATTGGAAAAGAGATGTTTTCTCTTCCCAAAAGTATCTTGATAATCAACAATAATTAGACAGGAAATATAGAAAATGTATGTGAACATTTAAAAGTGTTCAGATTTCATATACTAAGAGACTTTAGCCATAGCCACAGATCTGGTCCTAACAAAAATGCACCCACAGTGGTTCAAAACTGCAGTCAGGACACCTTCATATAAGCTTGTAAATAGAGCTCTAGGTGCCTAACTTTAGGTATCCAATTCTGAAAAATTCTGGCCTAAGAAAGTGTTGCATAATTTAATAGTTATGATATATTACCATTCAAGTGACCATAATTGTTTTTGATAGATGATTAGCACTTTGCATATCAAATTACTATATAATGGTCACAGACATTATTATGATTAGTGCTTTTAAAATAAGTACCAGAGTAACTTATGATTTAATATCATTTTTTATCACACTAGAACATATGTAATAGAATTTTTCTTGACTTAATTTAGTTTTTTGAAGTTTTAAACACTTTTCGAAAGTTGTCATCACTGTTCCATATACTGGTAGGAGGGCTGGCTATAAAAGGAAGACTAATTATCCTTCCCATAAAGACCAAGCATATCACATTATCTTGCATTGCCACCTATTTCAGAGAGAAATCGATCTTGCCTAAAAAAAGTGTGATATGACATTTTACAATGTGAACCTATAAAGTGCTGATGCTATATGTACCAAGGAAATCTATTTCCATCTTTTATTACATAAGTGTAATAAAAATGTTATACAAGCTTGTCATCATGTAGCAGGGGTGAAATTTGTTGCTCAAAAATGTTATAATTATTATGCTTCTCCAGAAAAACTGTGATCAAGTAAAATGCACTATATTGGAAAGCATAACGTTTATAGTTTAATCTCAACTTTTGCGGTGATAGCTTTCCCATCCGCAAGGTGTGACTTTAACCCCTTCAATAGTGTACCCGGTGAGGAGGTTAGAAATTGGAATGTCTGGGATTCAAATCCTGGCTAAAGAGCAAGAATGTTACTATTGGACTGTAGGTTAACTTTCAGATATGGTTTGTATAAATATAAGGATGATACTCCAGACACCTCTGTGAATGCTAGACTGTTTTGAGAGCTCATCCCTTGAGTCAATGTAGATGCAGATACATGTCTCTTGGCGAGATAGTCAGTTACTTATTTGTCAATTCTATGGAGATTAGAGTGGAATTGATTGGTGTTTTTTGTAGCAAAAAGTTGAAATGTAGTAGTCATATAAAATAATCTGTAATGAAAAATCTTAGCTGCCAAATGTGGTGATGTGGTCTTTCCTGTGTAATTTTGTTGTCTGTATAAGTTAATAGACATTTCCAGTAGGCTTGTATTGTTATACATGGAGTTTGCACAGTTTTTGTTAGATATCTGACCTCTGTTCCATATTACTCTTTTCATCATGGGTGCCATTTTATTTTTGCCCCCAGACTTCCTCTGTAGTAAGCATCTATCAAAGTCTTTCATTGGAAGGAGATACCAGAAGAGGCTCCAAAGTTGTTGTCACTGCTATTCCAGCCATTGGCAGTCTTGTTAGTTATAAAAAGAATGGCACATTTCAATTAAGCAAAAACCAAACTAAGCTTATGCTTTTCTATCAAGCACACACCATATGCCAATTCTTTCCTTCCACATAGAACCATTGAAGAACTCTTGGCTACTGGTAAAAGGGACTGTCAATGAATTCCAATTTTCTCACTCTTCTTCTACTGGCAGTTTGTTGGCTTCTACGTTGTTTGACCCATTCACTTATGTACATCCAAAATATACACTTGTGATCAAACTAATGCTCACTTTACCTAAGACAAAGAACAGCTATTGAATTAATAGACATCTGATGTTGATACCGCTAGGATGTCACTGAGGTAGAAAAGAAAGAGCTGGGGCTTCACTTCAAACTGCAAGTGAACTTGGAAGTATTTAATGCTATGTAGCTGGGACAACATAACCAATGGAAACTATAAAGAGAGCATTTATCCCTGACAAATACTTAATAGATATATTCATTCAAACTTATTTTGTATCAGCATGCACTGCTTACAGAGTTAATTGCCATTCAATTCCATTCGTGTTTACTCAGCTGGAGTAAGCATGTCTAGAGCAATACTAACATGTAAACATGCAAAAAATAGCGGGGTTTTTTCATATGGCAAATAGAGACATAAGAGGTACATAACTACACGCTAACATGAATTCACAACAAAAATGTGATACCTGGTGGAATGTACGGACTGTATAGCCTTGGAGGCAAGTTTATAGAACAACCATAAAATAGACAAAGTAAGCTAAGGGTTCTTATTTACAAAGAGTTGAAATTGTGTCTTGTATTCCTAGTCCAAAATATATCAAAGATAAACAGGACTGTTCAGACAGCCCACAATCTGCACATGTATTAGACCTTGAGGCATTCCCAGAGCTACCCTCATACATTGCTAATGTCTGCCAAGTAGGTAGAAACTTCTCCAGGAAATATTTTCCACAACTTGGTATCCAGGCCCTTTGACAGTTGTCCGAGGGTGTGAGAAAAGGAAGTAAAACAAGGTATCTAGGTATTCTGTTTTTAATTACATAACCTAACAGGAAAAAAAAATTCACACAATGATGCTGATTCTCCTAGGACATCATTGTGGGGGAAAAGAAGGAGCTTTTTGATCAAGCCTAGCTGTAGTCTACAAAGGCAAGTCCCTCAATGCTATCTATCTCTCTATCTTACTGTTGACTCATTTACTTACATGGCATCAAGGTTATATCTAAGCATCTTCCATTGAGGCGACAATCTGCGCATATGGTGTATGAAGTCGAGTTACTGAACATTAAATTGATATGAAATATAAAGAAACATTATGTAAAATAAAAATTTCATTTTGTGGTTTTTTTCCCTGAAAAATAATGCAATTGTCTTATTTTCTGAAAAATATCTTGCACATTTTCATTCTTTTTGGGAGACCTAAAATTTAAATGAATGTTATTACCCATAGAATGACATTTTCCATTAAGGTCCACCACATGTTCTCCTGCCCCCCAACAGCAGGTCATATCTTCTAATTTATTTATTACTGTTATTATTGCTCTCTGGTTTCCTCCTGATTTCAATCCTTTTTTAGAACTATCTGCCCCAAACTCTATATATTTTAGACTTAAACGCAGGTTAATCTTGTCAGCATTGGAATAAGTATATCAGTTTATCTAGAAATATAAATCTAAATTCAAAGCTGCAAGAAAACTGAGTCAAGTGAAGGGGCACTGAGCACAATGACAGTAAAAATCAGTTCCTTATGCAGTTATCACCTCAGAGGTGCTTGAATATCACTCAGGCTAGGTCTCCACTACCCGCCTGAATCGGTGGGTAGAAATCAACCTCTCGGGGATCGATTTATCGCGTACCGATGGGACGCGACAATCGATCCCCGAATCGACGCTCTTACTCCACCAGGGGAGGTGGGAGTAAGCGCCGTCGACAGAAAGCCGCAGAAGTCGATTTTGCCACCGTCCTCACAGCGGGGTAAGTCGGCTGCGATACGTCGAATTCAGCTACGCTATTCACGTAGCTGAATTTGCGTATCTTAAATCGACTCCCCTCTGTAGTGTAGATGTACCCTCAGAGACCTTGCCAGGTGAATGGCAAAGAAAAGGTTTTAAATTTCTAAAGCTGTGTTTATAAAATTGCAAAATTAGTACCACTGCTCCATACCTAATCATAGACATGAGTGAAGCCATTGTCCAATTTGACATCATATCTGAAACTATAGTCAACTCTTTAGGTTCTATGTGTCAATCAAAATTATTGACTATGAAAAGCTTATCTTTCCCACTTCCTGTTTTCATGGATATATAAGTTGGTAGTGAGCAGTTGATATACCTAATATTCAAGTATAAAGCACTGCCAAAAGGCAGCATACAGTTATTGGTGCCATGTAGACAAATAGATTGTGAAAACCAAATTATAAACAACTGGGTAATTTAGTCTGGTCTTTTAGGTCTCAGTTCAGCAAAGCACTTAATTATGTGTTTAACACTGTGCATGTACTAATGTTCTATTACTGTCAATGGAACTTAAGCACATGCTTAACTTCTTTGCTGAGATGGGATGGACTTAGGCATATGATTAAAGTTATGCATACGTTTAAGAATTTGGCTGCATTGGGTCTATACAAAACAGGTTTTAAACAGACAGTATGGACATTTTTCATGCTAATTTACATTTTAAGAGATAGCTGGCCATGGAATTATTCCTAGTGCTATTAAATTTGTTGCTGCCTCTAGGCATTCTTGTAAATACTCCTTTTTATGGCTTTCCAGAAGCCCTACTTGATTAATTAGCTGGCTTGGGAAAATCTAATTTTACTCCAACAGGATGACAGAAGTGAGATTCTGACACTTATTTGGGTATATTTCCAAGTGCATAGACATTCTCTCTGTTTTTGTATAAGCAGCCTTTTCTTCCTCCCTCTTTTTTAGTTTGCAAAGAATACAAGATTTTAAAAAAGCAATCTTTGTGTGTGTGTGTGTGTGTGCGCGCGCGTGCATGTGCGCACATATGCACACAAGGAAACAACTAAGGGCCTTATCTTGGAAGGTTCTGAATCCCTTCCTTAAAAAGAATGGGTATTCTGAATGCTGTAATTGGCAAGGAAGATGATTGGATAATTATTTTTGAAGGCTTTGAATGACACTATCATACTAGTCTTGAATACTACAGAAAGTGAATTTTCTTTATTTGTCTTTCTCTGGTTTTTAATATTTATTGAAAGCGGCATATTAAAATACTTTGTGAGTGTTACTTTTTATATGGAAACTCTTACCCAGAAGGAATGACATGGAGTTCCAAAAATGATGAGGTATTGTCTGTGGCACATCTATCAAACCTAACATTTATGCTTAATTTTCTCGACTGTAGTGGCTAGGTGGATATGAAAAGGAAAAAAAATGAATAAGGAAGAAAGAGTTTGATTGCTATTGTATTTGTTTTTTGTTTTTGCCAATTGGCCTTGGTAGGTTGAAAAAAATGGTTTAAGATTAGTGAATGAAATTATTTGAAAACTTTGCAATTTACAATCTATTTGGGAGTAATAAGTCCAATAATTATAAATAATGAGTGAAATCCTGGCTCCATTGGCATCAATGGCAAAACTCCAATTGACCTCAAAGAAGCCAATGTGTAATAAAGCTTGCTCTGACAACAATGTGTAGAAAGAGGATTTGTTTTAAATCTAGATTTCTTAATTAAAATGGAAATAAAATTGAGTGTGTGAATGATTGTAGAAGTGAATATTATTTTCAAGAAACACAGTAATATGATTTTTATTTTGTTTAATATATATTACTTAAATAACATTTATTCTGGTACTTAACTTTTATTGGGATGATTTTATGCATGGAACGGTATGTATTACTCACATGTTTTCTTCTGTTCTCTCCAGCGACTTGCCTCTAAGGTTTATACTGGGACAAAAAGTTAAATAAGTACCCTCTGGTAAAAGCATATTTGCACATGTCAAAAGCTTGAATATAAATTCTTAGTACTGGAACCAAAATAAATTGTTAAAGATTGTTAGCAAAGTGCAATATTAAGTGGGTATGAATAATTAAATAGGCAAATTAATTTTAATAGGATCATTAGCATGCGTTTTACGAACACATGTCCGTACAATGTATAATTTTACAGGTGATTTCCTCCCATGTTCCATACCATTCAAATTTAAATTGTCTTGCATAACAATACAACATTTAGTGCTCTCCACAACAGAGGTTTGTCATTTAATTGAATCTAATCTTTTTCAATAACAAGGAAATAAAGCCATTTGCAAGTTCTGGATTTACACTGCTATCCACCACAAACTCATTCTAACTTTTTTTTTTTAATTTTCAATCATCCTACAATTAAAACAAAGCCAGAATCTCTAAGGGCCAGAATCTGCCACCCCTTACTCACACTAAGTAGTATCTTGCTCTGTGAATATCTTGCTCTGTGAATAGCCCACTTCAAGTGCACTACTCATGAGATAATGTGCTGCTCAGTGACCCTGATCCAGCAGATTTAAGCACATGCTTAACTTTAATCACATTGACTCCAGTGGGACTACTTATGTACTTATAGTTAAGAACATGCTTAAATGCATCCTGGATCAAGGCCAACTTTAGTAAGGGTGCAGAATCAGGCCTTACATAAACGGGTACAGTGCCTTCAAAACATTCACTGTACCAACAAAACTGGAATAGTGAATGCAGAAAAATACTTTGAGGCAGATATCTTCCCCCTTTTTTTTTGCTAGCACAATTTGCAAAGCAAAAGAGTACTATTTATAGAGAAAACAATTTCATGTTGTCCCAATATGAATACTTTTGGAATTAAAAATATGTACTCTTTTACTTGGAAAAATATATATACTCCTGTTCATACAGCAGTTCAGCTGTTAGGATTAAGATAACTCAGCTTGCATTCTCTTTAGCCTGTCTGTACTCTAAATGCTATGCTCAGTGACAGCTGCTTCTATTTTAGTTGGTCAAACATACATATTTTGGAGACCAGAGATGGCAGGAGAGAAAAAGCACTCGTATTTTAATTGGTGGATACAGTTTTTGAATGGGTTACTACTATCACGATAAAGAGATAGTAGGATGAGCATGTAGATTTTATCTGTTCCTGTCCATAGCAATCATAGTTTTCTGAGTTTTGTTATATCAAGATATATCTCTATTAACTGTATTACAGGGTAACTGCAGACAATTTCAAAAGTATCAGATGATCCAGCTGATCCTCTTTTGTTGAGAGGTATTACCTGTGCTAATACAGACAACTTTAAAGGGATACATTAAAATAGTACCAACTAGCTCATTTAGAGTTAATATAAGCAACACTATAACTGAAGTTTCTATACATCCATAAAAAATCACTCTGATCTAATGTTCTTAAAAAAGGGCCTAGAGAAATCTGTACTTTTTACTTAAACAGATTCAATTTACTGTGTATCTTCACTTACCTAGAAGCCAGGTCAGCTATTATCCATAATTTCTTTCTTCCAGGATTTGTAGCTAGTAAACTAGGAGGAGATGTACAGATAGTAAGCTAGGATGGTTTCTCATTGAGAGTTGCATCTAAAAAGTTGCAGATGAGCAAAAACAGTTAGAAATTTAATATGCAAATACTTTTACATACATCAAAAACAGCTTGGAGCTTTTCCAATTTTAATTTTTAAAGCCACTGAAATTGCAAATTCCATATCAGAATACAAGACTATGAATACTAAAAGTATCACTATTAATAAAGCTGTCAAATTATTAGGAGTGGCAGTTCAGCCATCAGCACATGCTCCTGCACCAATCTGGAGGTGTCAGAGGCATAGATCATTTTAGTGAGATCCAACTCCACATTCAACAGGAAATGTCAGAGCCATCTTGCCAATGCAGATTGGAAAAAGCAAAAAGCACTGGTGCTATCTAGATATCCTTAGTTGATTCTGTATCTAGCTAGACCCTCAAACTTGAAGCAGAAATATAAAAAGACAAGCAAATTCTCTTTTTCAAGGAAGCTGATATAACTTCCACTATTGTTTCTCATTGTTTTACCTAGCTAAGCAACATTACCCTTTGCCTTGTCTTTTTGGGCTTGCGCTGCCAGGTCTCAGCCAGACCTGAATCTCAGCTTGATGCTGGAAGAGATGAGCAACTTCACCATCAGGGTAATGAAATAGAAATAGAGCTGAGCCTTATCAGTGTACTGAAGGCAGCATAGAACCATATCACTTCAACTAATAATCTGAACATGAAACAGCAGCAGCAGAATATAATCTATAGTAACCATTAGAAAGAAAGAACAGAGCTATTCAAGAACAACTTTGTGCATCCCTGCCACAGTCTACAAGCATTTCAATAATATCAAAGGTATAATAGTAAAAAAAAAAAAAAAAAAAATTGCATGGTTATCTGACTTCCATTCATCACAAGAAGACCAGTACCATACTGTAAACCCAAATTATGACAGAGTTCAAGAACATCATGAGGACTCCAGGGCCTGCTTTGACTAATCACAACCTCCTCAGTAATATTCACTAAAAAATCCTTCCTTTGGAAAATTATTTCACATTCTAGTAAATATTTGTTAAGGGTTAACTATTCAAGAGGATGAATGTACATGGCAGAGGGCCATTGCTGGCACATGATGGCATATCACATTGGTAGATGTGCAGGTGAACGAGCCCCTGATGGTGTGGCTGATGTGATTAGGTCCTATGATGGTGTCCCTTGAATAAATATGTGGACAGAGTTGGCACCAGGGTTTGTTGCAGGGTTGGTTTCCTGGGTTAGTGTTTTTGTTGTGTTGTGTGTAGTTGCTGGTGAGTATTTGCTTCAGGTTGGGAGGGGAGGGGGGCTGTCTGAGGGAAGGACTGGCCTGTCTCCCAAGGTCTGTGAGAGGGAGGGATCATCCTATTTTCACATAAAGGCCTTCTTTTTTTCCATGCTAACCATTCATTTGGCTGGAAGTCTGAAAAATGTTTTCAGGGTTAAAATACTTATTTGTCTGTGAATTATAACTGCCTTAAAAAAACAGTCTTTGTACGCACTGTGTGTGTTGGAAGCTAAAGCATTTTACACATCATAAGCAGAGCAGCAACTTTGGAGTGGTTCCAGGGGAGAAACATTTCGTTTAAGCTGAGTGAGCCATGCAAAAGCCAACTGAGGTCTAATGAAATAAGAATTCAGAAGAGAGAGAGAGGCTAGATCTGTTTTCTTCTGTTCTCCCAGATGTTAGCAACTTGGCCTAGCTAATTTTGTATGGATATTGCTCTAATTATTGAAAGCTCTTGACCTCTTTCTGAATGGATTTTAAAAAAAAATTATTTACAAGGCTCTGGCTCTAATCCTCAGGCTCTGAACTGTCATTTTTAAACATTCCAACAGCCAAAGAGCAGAAAACCCTTGAGCTGTTAAAGACATTTTGATCAGTAATATTTTCTCAAAGCAAAGAGGTTAGAAGCTGTCATGTGAATTCATAACTGTTGGCAGCAAAGTGATGCCCATTTCAGTTCTTCTTCAAAGGAGCTTGTCACATTAATGGACTTACAGAATCTGTTCAGGTTTGCTTAAAAGAAACCTGTTGAACTTTAATATGAATGACTCAAAATATTGTAATAAACAAATGATAATGTGAGTTGGTTCATCACAATGAAACATGGTATGACTGGACTGCCATGTGGAGCAGTAGTGGTGTCAGCTTTGTGTATGGGCAGGGGCTCTTATTTTCCATACCACTGATCCATTCGTGGATTTTGAGGACACCTTCCTGGCCCAGGGGCACCCCACAAGGGAAGAGCAGCTTATATTGTGTCTCCCAGGCATACACAACCATTTGCACCTGTTTGCTTTGCCCCACCTCCCCTTCCCTTGTTTTGTTCTGTTTTTACCTTTCCTGTTTTTTACTGCTAGATTTTCCATTTTCCTCTGAATTTCAGCCGGCTCCCTTTTAAAGCTCTTCCCATATTGCAATGGGGGAGGGAGGGAGGAATTACCTTCCTGGAAGTACACAGGAGGTTTGGCTAGGGACATTGATAGTTATTTATTGCATCTGTAGCAGGTGCCTAGTGTAAGCTAATTGAGGTAGCAGGAGGGCCAGATTTGCTGCTGCAGTCCAAGGCACTATCACGGTGACATCTAACTGGATTCTTGCTGCACATTGCCTGGAAACGTGAGGGCTATGCTGTCTGGTGCAGAAAGAGACTTCCCTCACTTAAACCCACATTCCACATATGAGGATATGGGGCTTGCTTGGTGTTGATCATGAGTTATATTTCGCATGAACAGGTGAGGAATAGTCTCATGTTAAGAATTTACTTTTATTTGTTTGGGAATTGTTCTGAACTTAATCTGATGGGTAGCTTGTGTGGGGAGGAGACGGCTGGCTGTTCTCCCTAGTTCTGTTACTTTAAACTATGCTAATTAAAGTTGCAGACACAACTTTAACCAAATCTCTATATTTGGTGTCCTATCCACTGCAGTCTCTAGGCCAATGGAAAATAAATGGAAACAATTTTTCCCATAGCATTTCTGTTGTTACCATTGCAGACTGATTTACGTTTAAACAAGGTTTCACTTCACTCTGTGTCATTGGGATGCAGTTCAATTGCAAACGAAGAGTCCTTCAGAGCTGTCTAATCTAATCCATATAATCTAATTTTATCTCTCAACCTAGATTTTTATACATCACCCTTCAGCATGGAATCTGAGCATGAGTTCTGTCTCCACTCTCTGCCTTATTCCTTTTCCTTTACATTTCAGTGAGAATTAACAGTGTTACTTCAGTTTGCAACTGTGTTTACTGAAAATGTGGTGGAAAGAGAAACAGGAATTCTGCTTCATAATTTCATTTGCAACAAACAGATCAGAGAAAGAGGAGCAGTGCTCAGCAATACCTTTTAGGCTTTGTGTTTTTAACAAGCTCAATGAAAAAGGGACCTTGCCCAAGACAAAAGAATAGGGACATACACTCCTCAGTATACTGGGAGCTTTCTAGACTGCTCTACTACCAGGTCCAGTGTTCAGTCTGATTTCATAGAATCGTAGATCATAGAAGAATAGAATATCAGGGTTGGAAGGGACCTCAGGAGGTCATCTAATCCAACCCCTGCTCAAAGCAGGACCAATTCCCAACTAGATCATCCCAACCAGGGCTTTGTCAAGCCTGACCTTAAAATCCTCTAAGGAAAGAGATTCCACCACCTCCCTAGGTAACCCATTCCAGTGCTTGACCACCCTCATAGTGAAAAAGTTTTTCCTAATATCCAACCTAAACCTCCCCCACTGCAACTTGAGACCATTACTCCTTGTTCTGTCATCAGGTACCAATGAGAACAGTCTAGATCCATCCTCTTTGGAATCCCCTTTCAGGTAGCTGAAGGCAGCTATCAAATCCCCCCTCATTCTTCTCTTCTTCAGGTTCCCTCAGCCTCTCCTCATAAGTCATGTGCTCCAGCCCCCCTAATCATTTTTGTTACCCTCCACTGGACTCTTTCCAATTTTTCCACATCCTTCTTGTAGTGTGGGGCCCAAAACTGGACACAGTACTCCAGATGAGGCCTCACCAATGTCGAATAGAGGGGAATGATCACGTCCCTCGATCTGCTGGCAATGCCCCTACTTATACAGCCCAAAATGCCGTTAGCCTTCTTGGTGACAAGGGCACATTGTCGACTCATATCCAGCTTCTCGTCAACTGTAACCCCTAGGTCCTTTTCTGCAGAACTGCTTCCTAGCCATTAGGTTCCAAGTCTGTAACAGTGAATGGGATTCTTCCGTCCTAAGTGCAGGACTCTGCACTTGTCCTTGTTGAACCTCATCAGGTTTCTTTTGGCCCAATCCTCTAATTTGTCTAGGTCCCTCTGTATCCTATCCCTGCCCTCCAGCGTATCTACCACTCCTCCCAGTTTAGTGTCATCTGCAGACTTGCTGAGAGTGCAGTCCACGCCATCCTCCAGATCATTAATGAAGATATTGAACAAAACTGGCCCCAGGACCGACCCTTGGGGCACTCCGCTTGAAACCGCCTGCCAACTAGACACGGAGCCATTGATCACTACCCATTGAGCCCGATGATCTAGCCAGCTTTCTATCCACCTTATAGTCCATTCATCCAGCCCATACTTCTTTAACTTGCTGGCAAGAATACTGTGGGAGACTGTATAAAAAGCTTTGCTAAAGTCAAGGAATAACACATCCACTGTTTTCCCCTCATCCACAGAGCCTGTTATCTCATCATAGAAGGCAATTAGGTTAGTCAGGCATGACTTGCCCTTGGTGAATCCATGCTGACTGTTCCTGATCACTTTCCTCTCCTCTAAGTGCTTCAGAATTGATTCCTTGAGGACCTGCTCCATGATTTTTCCAGGGACTGAGGAGAGGCTGACTGGCCTGTAGTTCCCTGGATCCTCCTTCCCTTTTTTAAAGATGGGCACTACATTAGCCTTTTTCCAGTCATCCGGGACCTCCCCCGATCGCCATGAGTTTTCAAAGATAATGGCCAATGGCTCTGCAATGTCATCTGCCAACTGCTTTAGCACCCTCGGATGAAGCGTTCCACTACTCAGTTTGTGCAGATTAGAGTGAGCACTGAAGTAGTGGACCTAATATCAGAGAAACCTGGAGATCTTTGAACACAGTGGGAGGTGTGAAGTGCTGCTTGGATTGGATACACACACACACACAGGGCCAGCGTTTCCACTAGGTAACCCTAGGCAGTCACCTAGGGCAGCAGGATTTGGGGGGGGCGGCATTTTGCCACCCTTGGCGGAAATTCGGCGGCGGAGGGTCCTTCCACTCCGGATCTTCGGCAGAAATTCAGCAGCAGGTCCTTCACTCTCTCCGGGACCCGCCGCCGAAATGCGCCGAAGACCCCAGCCCTCCTGAATGCTCAGAGGAGGAGTGCTGCCGCCTAGGGTGGCAAAAACCCTGGTGCCGCTCCTGCACGCACACACTATGTCTCTGGATTCCTGGGCCCTTCAGTGAATATAAGTTCTGAATATTGTCATTGCTTAGCTCTTTCCAACTTCTCTACACTTTTTCCTTACACAGTCCCCTTCACCGATTTAAAAAACCATAATATTTAAAAAGTTCTTTACCTGGGTAGTGAGAGTTGGCATCCACTTCTGGAGACAAGTCCTTTGTTCAGACCTATGCTGCTCTGAAAGCTGAGAAAACTGAAAAGAAGACTGTAGAGGGGCGGAAGGAAGAATAAATAACCAGTATGCTTTCCAACCTGTAAAGAACTGATAGGGAGAAAGGTCAGCCAGTAGCTACTGTGTCGACCCTCACAGCTACTGTTCTGGCCTCAGGAGCAGGTGATTGATACTTGTGGTTCTGCCCAGCAGGACTCCCTATGAACCTACAATTACTCTAGGGCCTTTGAAATTTTCTGTGTTGTTAAAGGCAGGTTTTTAAAATTCCAAAAGGATGGCTCATTTGCAAAATTCCCCAACAATTTTGCTTCATACATTCCACTCAGGGCCGGCTCCAGGCACCAGCAAAGGAAGCAGGTGCTTGGGGCGGCCAATGGAAAGGGGCGGCACGTCCGGGTCTTCAGCGGCAATTCGGCAGCGGGTTCCTCAGTCCCTCTCGGAGTGAAGGACCTACCGCCAAATTGCTGCCGAAGAATTAAGCGGCACGGCTGAGCTGCCGCCGATCAGAGCTTTATCTTTTTTTTTTTTTTTTTCGCCACTTGAGGTAGCAAAAAAGCTGGAGCCAGCCCTTATTCCACTGCAAAAATATTTGGCAAATTTTTGTGGTGGGTTTCCCAGATGGCTGAACTTTACTGAACATGTCAGCCTGCTGATGAGTTGGGATACACAAACATTTTTGGCTTCTGTATCCTTGTGTGGCATTTTCTTGTCAAAACTGTGGGGTAAATGTTCTTGGCCGCCCTTGTCTCATTTGGTCAATAGTGATCTTTATATGGCAACTTTTAGCTTTTTTTTTTTCTCCCATTTTAAAAATTGTAATAAAAAAATAAAATCTGAAAAATATATGAAAGTCCTATTAAGTGTATGACTTAATTAGGGGACCACATCATTCAGAGGGTTGTTAACGAAAGAATAATCTTTTCCCATCTAAGTCACTGGGCTTAAGAAAGGTCAATAGTTACCGAAAATCATAACAAGATGATGACTGTTCGGTGGATTAATAGAAATGAGTTGGTGGTCTGAATCCAGGAGTTTACATCATAATCTCAACCAGCACAATTAGCACTATTTGGCAATCTCAGCAGGAACACCAAAAATGGATTGGGCATGGAGACTTATCAGGTTTGAGGCTCCCTGAAGAGGGTGGGGAAGTTTACAGTGCCAATACCTGTACTTTACCTGTAAATAACTGCAGGATTTCCATTTCCAGGCTGTAAAATCAGCATTAAATTCACCTCCAAAAGGTCTGGCAAACCCATAGGAAGGAAGAAGATCCAAATTTAAGCCTCTGGGTCTGTAACTCACTGGTTTTGTTTTGGTGTCTCAAGAAGATACAATACAAATGAATCCCACACTGATCTCAAACTCTTGCAATACCTATGCGATTTAAAGTAAGTTCGGAATGTGAGTGGAAAATTTGACTGAATTTTCTTGTTGCTGTAGGTCAATGCCTTGCATTGGATAGTTGTTGCTTTTTGTGTGTTCTGTATGGAGGTGAAGGTATAACTGTTATTAGATAATAAGAAAACTGCTGACTTTTTTTCTGTCCAAAAAGTATCTACTCTTGCACTATTTATTTATTTTGAAGCTTCCTTGGAACCTTCAATAAGTTACTTGCATCACTAAAGCCAGTCATTAAAAAAAAAAAGGTCTTTGATATAAATGACATAACCTTAGCAAAAATCCATGCCATTAGAATGACCTACTAGAAAGGGAAGAAGAAGTATGATTTATTGTTATTACCAGTCATCATAAAATTTTAAAAGTTATTGATCTGAAAATCACTCAGATCATTACAAATGTTTATTATACGTCAAAGTTAAAAATAAAGGTAGGCAGTAGTAATGCCTTACAAATAAAATTCACATATAAAAATGGAACACTTTAGCTTTTGTATTGAATCTTCTAATGATTTTCTGTTGACTCCATTGTTTATATATTAGTTGTTTTTTTCTGAACTATTTGTCTATAAAAAATAAATGACAAAAGAAAACAAGTCCTATTTGTAATGCCTGCAGTACCACCATGGATGGTGCACTGGCTTTTGTTTGAAATTATTAATGTTGGCAGCTGTTTTCTCTTTATTGAATGCATAATTCTGATAGAAAACTGAGCAATTTGGCTACCTGACAGAGCAAACTAGATTTTGCAATGTCACTGTTATAAAGAAAACTATGCTTTATTTTCTGTTTAGTCTCTCTTCAGTGCACTCTTGGGGGGACAGGTTTTACTACCTTCACCCCTTTCTAGGTAGAACCCTGCAATCCTACCTCTCTTAGCTTGTATCTCTGGGCTACAGACCCCCTGTTTCCCAACTGTGTTAACCCAACAGGCTCAATTGTGTTTGGCACCAGTATCCTCTGGGAACCTTTGACAGTGACTGATTAAAGTGATTCAAAAATAGCTTCCTCAAAACAAAGCATAATTTATTTGCCCAAAGGTATATAGTACACAACAAAAGGAATAAAACAAAAAAGTCCCATGTGCATATTTTCCCTTATCTAAACCTTACTCTTTCCTTGCAAGCTTTGGTACATTCCATTCAGCCTGGTCACTTCCATCTCTGGGTTGAGAGAGACAGTCTCCTTGCTGCCCTTTCTGTCAGTGTGTCTCTGCCAGTATCTTTCCCTCAGAAGCTGCTGACAACCCTCTCAATCTGCTTCTTTCGGGATACTATTATTATTTGATCTTAAGCTCTTTGATCTTAAGCTCAGGTCTGGAAAAAATAAACTTTAGAGCCTGGTAGGAGCATTCATCAATTAATAATTTCTCCATTGTTTCCTCGAGGACCATTGGTATTCTCTGGACTGGACTATACCTTATCTTTGCCATTGTTTTGTTTCTTCTTTGTTCTCCCACTTTGAGCCTTCTTTGATTTAACTCTGTGTAATCAGTTAGAATAATACCAAATGGGTGAGTTGAGATATATATGATATTTATGCAAAATAATACACATAACTCCCTCATTTTCTACATGCAGTAAATCCAGAACTATTCCCCTCCTCCCTATTTTTAAGTTGTATAGGCATAAAGCATAGCAGTGCAGCACAGTACAGTGTAAACATAACGGAGTAATTGGGAAACCTTGATGGATGAGTGACAAGAAATATTTCTCTTAATTTGATGTGGATTGTATAGGTCTCCATACCCAGTCTCTCATAAAATGAGATGGCAAACATAAGCTTCATCTAAAAATAATAATTGAGAGTCTTGGTGTGGGAAGCAAGAGCTGTTCTTCTGGAAAAACAAAAGTTTCGTGTGGGACTGAAAATGCTTGCAACTATGGAGAAAATAAAAAACCACAAATACCAGGACTTAAATTATACTGGCACAACAAGAGGTTTTTAAGAAAAGAATGGTTCAAAATTTAAAAACAGACTTACAACCACCTAAGGATATATATCCCATTTATTGCAAAGCAAAGACAGGCAACCACTTGTATCAGTGGCAATGGGAATACTTATAGAACATCAGCATATCAGCGTATGCCAAGAGCAAGAAACATAAGCCAGGAAATCAGAGTCTGAAACAACGTGCTTCCAATGCACGTAGTGACAGAAACATATGTAAAAGTAAAACCCTCAGAAGTGTTATCAGAAGGGTCTAAGTAATGCTAGGATGTTCAATCCATCTTCAGATTTTCTTGATCTTATTAGAATTCATCAATCTTACACTGTGTCATACAAACTACTTGTCATGAGATTCTGTAGCCTTTTTCCATGAGGCAGCAAGCAAATATGACATGTCTATGACAAATGTGAAGAACTATAATATAACCATTTCTGTAGAGACAGACCTGCTTGCAGAACTCACAGGTGCTAAACATAACACCATAGTATGGGACAATCTTGAGCAGATTGGCTGAGAGTCCACATAAGAGTCCGAGCACACCCTTGGTCTTCATAGTTTACCTAAAACAGACAGCCATGCCAGTAAAATGGACATTGGGTCATTATAGATTAGAGTTTATGATAAAAAATGTATATGTATAAAAATGGATTGTCATTTATTAAACATTATTGCTGAATCACATGGGCAAGTGTTGCTCTTTAAATAGTGCTATTTGGTGTACATTTATACCAGCTGAGGATCTAGCCCTTGGTTTAAATTTAGTATATCCATATGTGTTACCCTGGCTTTAGAGAGGACAGCTGTTATGTCAGTTTAATTTCCAGTAAAAGCTCTGATTCTGAGCAAATTAATCTACAGATTTTTCCACTCTGTTATTACACAGTTGGCATGAACTGAACCATTTAAAGTGTCTTCATAGCCACTCAGCAAGGATTGATGGGAAAGTGGAAGGATTTAAAAATTATAGTTTTCAAAGACAGGCTAGGAAAAATTTTGAAGGTGACTTTTCTTAGATCTTTTTATTTTCCTTTTCTCTTAAGAACATATGGCTGTCCTTTTTTTAATAAAAAATATTTTTAAAAAAAAATTAGGTTATGTTCTATCCATATTATGTCCCTCCCTCAGAGACAAACTAGAGTTCTGATCTGGCCTGCATTTCAAAATCCTGGGTACATTGATAGAGAAGTTGTAAAATGAAACCTGAAAATGAAAGCTGGCTTCATCTCTGTGTTTTCATAAAAATTGCCAAATAGCATTTGTACCATACACTGTACTATATGGAAAAAATTTAATTAACTATGTGCACTCTTCACAATGTGACAACGTGATGTGATGTGACTGGTTTACTGTAACAAGAGGAGGAATTTAGCAAAGTAGTAGGCCAGACGGGCGAATTATCAATTTATTCTGTCATTTGGTGATAGCTACAAGGAAACTGGTTGGAGGTCAATTTTTCTTTTCAACTGCATAAAAGATCATGTGGATCAGTCACAGCACCTAGTTACATGTCTGCTTGTCTAGCATTTTGTAATTATATTCCTTTGTTCAACATGGGAGGTTTTTGTTTGTTTGTTGTCTTGAGTGGCTAGACTAAGATATCAAGACAGCTCCAAGGAATCTTGCTAATTTGTGAAGAAGGAAGGAGACAGGATCAGGACCTGCTCTAGCTTTTTTGCTGCCCCAAGCAGCAAAAAAAAGTGCCGCCCCCCCCAGGCCACCCACCAAGCGCCAGGCCGCGCCGCTCCCCCCCCCAGCCAAGCGCCGTGCTGCCCCCCCGCCAAGCGCCGTGCGCCGGAGTCCTGCGCCGAGCGCCACCGGAACCCCCCCGAGTGCCGAGCCCCGCGACGTCCCCCACCGCCGGAGCCCGCCCCCTCCCCCGCCGAGCGCCGCCAGAACCCCTTTCCAGCGCCACGCCCACACCGCCCCCTCGCCGAGCCCCGCGCAACTGGAGCCCGCCCCCCCAGCGCCGCGCCGCGCTGCCGGAGCACCCGCCCCCGCGGAATGCCGCGCCGCACTCCCCCCGCCGCCCCTTACCAGGTGCCGCCCCAAGCATGTGCTTGGGTGCCTGGTGCCTGGTCCCTTCTGTTAGTTTTGCATTCTTGAAAGCCCCTCAGATGCCATACCAGTAAGTTCTTATCTGTGAAAGCAGATGAATATATCAGGCCAAATTCTCTATTGACTTAAACACTATTCAACTCCATTGTCTGCTAATGGATACTGATGTCAATTCACAGGATGTAAGTCAATGCAGAATTTGGCCCACTGCATACAGGGAGAAGTTCTGAGGGATCTTAAGTGATTCCTGTGCTTAGGCTAAGCAACAACAACAACAACAAAAAGCTTAAACTTTACAGACATCTGTTTTCTTAACAAGAAAAATAGATTAGTTGAGAGTCAAGGTTAAAAGTAAAGGCATGCCAGAGCAGCACCATTGAAAAGCTAGCTTTGCTCATGCATTTAAACCTTTCAAGGACTATATTCCCTTGTCAGAGTCAGTGGAAATGTTATAGTTATAGAAAAAGGGTTTTATTAAAGTTGTACACTTATTAGAACCAGCATCTTTATGCTGTGGGTATACCTGAGGGAAATATATAATGCTGTTGTGGTTGTTTTTCCCCTCAGCACAGAAAGTTATTGTAAATGGCTTTTCAATTCAATGGCATATTGTACTAGCAAATGTATCAGTGGATATGGTGTAGCAATATGCTACATTTAGAAATCTGGTTTGCAGTGAACAGATCCAATGAGTTAAAACGTGTGTTTTATTAAGGCATAAGAAACTGGCTAATTTCCAAATGGTTATCCCCGGGGGAGCCAGTTAATTTCCTAAGATTGAAGCTAGGGAACACTGTGCTGGAAAAAAGGGAGGGTTCCTAGCTCTTGGGAGCTCTTGAGTCATAACTTATGCCTGAATACATTTTTGCTGCTACAAACTCTCCTCCTGTCCTTCCTCTGGCTTCACCTGGCCTCTTAATGTGACCCATCTATCCATTCTGCCAAATGCTTCTCTTGGCTTAGAAATCAGGAGTGGGAGATAGGTTGCACTGGGGTGTCATGCTAGGAACAGGAAAAATTGATCATGAAATTCAGAGTGGCTCTCTGTGCAGGGAGGCTGGGTCAGTTGATGAGAGTAAGCATTCCAGGAGTTTGAGACTGCTGTTCCACTGAGGAAGGGATGAGGCTGGAGATTGTTAAGAAGGTAAGAGAAGGGGACAGCATATTTGTGGTAGGTGGAGGAACTGAAGAAAAGTCAATTTGTCAGTCCCTTTGAGATTGCAGAATACTGAAGACAAGAACAGTCATCTTGAGTGCTCTAAGAATTAGGTTCATTTTTATTTCAGTTTGTTTAATTATGTTTATATCCCCCTATGAAATAAACTTTCTATTCTCCAAAAGATCTAACATTTTTGGAAGGAGCTAAATTCATCCAAAATTCCAGATTGTTAGGGAGTTACGGGCACTGCTTCTAACTAATATATTTGCCACTTTTATTCAAGGTCCAGTTGAAAAGTGAAGAATCCAAAACATTTGCAATGAAGATACTGAAGAAACGTCACATAGTGGACACAAGACAGCAGGAGCACATACGCTCAGAGAAGCAGATAATGCAGGGGGCTCACTCAGACTTCATTGTGAGGTACTGTCACTACACTTTATAAACTCATTTCAAGTTGAGAACGTTCCAGTCTGGTTATTGTTTCTTATAAAATTGCAGTGTGTTATGGAATTGATCATGAATTGTCCCACAAGCACTATAGGTAAAACACCTTTTAATCGCAGTTCATCTCAGTCAAGGGACTCTGCAAATATGGCACCATAGTGTTCCATGTTTATTGTCTCTCAATGAGTTGACAAATCTGCTCAATATTTTTAACTCTCAGCCCTGAAAACTCAACCTAGATTCTGGAAGTCAAGCTGTAGTCTTTCTGGATCATGCAACAACAACAGTAGTAGAGAGTCAACAATATTCAGCAAATATTTTGATTATGTGCATGCCAAAACAGAATCTAGCTCATTATTCTTTAGCTTTATTGGCTCTCCAAGAGTAAAAAGCGGTAACACCAAATGTTGATCAGAAAGATAAACAGATGTGTAACAAGAGGCTATAGTCACTTTTCTAACCATAATCACACTTACATTATCTGACACTGAGCATCCCTTAAAATTGTGAATATTTGCAGGGAAAACAGGATGGTGAGATGCTTCCTTATATATTCAAGATTATTGTAAGAGTCTTGGATAGTTGAAAAATCTGACATTCAATAAATATTGCAAAGGTATTGGCAATATTATTTAGCAAATTCGGTAAATTAAGTAAACTATCGCCCAAATCATTCTCTCTCTGGTAAAATCCATACACAGGTCTGTGGGGGATGAACTCTCCAGGAGGACACCCTTACAGAGATTTCCCCCACACACACATCACTCAGCTGGGGGTGTCTCCTCCCCAGCAAAATATGCTGTAACACCCATCAGAAACCTGGCAGATACTCTGATTCATGGGGAAGCTCTGTGCCTTTGCACCAGCTCTGGCCTTTGGCAGAACTCCCACTCCCTTGCAGCTCAATTCCACTGGAGATGGGGGCTCAGCAGAAAATATACCATGGAGCTTTATTATTTACCCAGGTGAACTCCACAGAGCTGGAGCAGAGATGATGTGTCCCTAACATACTCGCTTCTCCCTGGCTGTCTAGTCTCATTTCCTACCTCTGTGCAGACCTTGGATGGCAGAGGGGCCTCTGTGAGGTTTAAAAGAAGAGGGAACAGGGGGCTGCTGAGCCTTACTTTCACTCTGGAGGAAGGAGACCTACACACAAAAGATTTCTCTGTGCCTGGATTTAAACCTATAAGAATAGCAAATACTCTCTTCTAGAATTGAGATGAAATGGAACAATAACTTTGCCAGGGAGTTATCTGTATATTTTTGAAGAGTAGTGATTTAGTTTCCTGTACTCTACGTTAGACGTCAGACAAAGAGAAATGTTTTCTAGTATCTTATCTTACATGAGCATTAAATTACACAGGCTTGAAATGAAAATTGTATATGTATACCTTTTATTGGGGATTGAAGGACCATCTGTTATTGCCTTTGTAATATGTTTATTTCAACCTCATGCTTGATTAATTTGCCACAACAGTTACTGTATGAAGTAAACAAGGTGGCACCTTGTAATGCTTCAATTATCTTTACACTTCGCTTTTCTTTCATATTTGATCCACAAAAATGCCTCAGTTATCTAGATTTGAGATAGCACTGAAATTGCAAGTACTCCTTGTAGACTATTACAGGATACAAAATATTTTCTAAAGTTTTTAATGTGCTACCCACTGTCTGAATCAATATACTAATGTAATGGAAGGTGCCATTATATAACAGAGTTAGCAGAACATAACCACTAAAACATAAAGGACATTTTAACATAATTGAAAGAGAACATATTCTCAAGATTAGGAGCCTGATCCTGCAAACTTTTACATGACTAGTACCATTAACCTCAATAGCTAATTAAATATATACTAATCAACTTTTTTTCCTTCTTTTTTGTGTGTATTTAATGTTTATGTAAGATAAACAGAAATACTTTCCAGTATCTTATCTTCAGGTCTATGCAGAATACTGGAAAAGAAAGCACTAAAATAAGGCTGTTCATGTAATGAACCATTTGAAAGGCTGCTATAAGGATGGGTAAACCTAGAGATGTTAAAATTGATCAGAAACTGTTTAGGTAGGTTTATGCTACATACTTCTTATGGTGGCATGTAGAGTATATACTCAGTAGCCCCCCTTCCAACCTCTCCCCCCAGCATGGGTATAAATATCAGAGTAGCTGGTGACGCATGACTCAGGCAAGTAAAGACATGCCCAAGTACATGCCCTCCATGGCTTTCTACTTGCCCAAGTCATGCCTCCGATTTACATTGCTTTTTTTAGCAATATATTATCCCACTGCTGGAGCCTTTCCACAGATCTTAACCATAATAAGTAGTTAACTAAATTACTCTAATTTTGACTGACTATACAAGTTTGTACTGAAGCCTAATAAGTGTCAAAATAAGGTGCAAAATTTACCAGTATTTAAGTGAGGATCTAAAAGATGGGTTCATTTTTCTTTCTTTTAATCTTTTGTGACCACACATGGTACGTTTTAGCTATAGTGAATCAAGACTAATGTTTCACAAGTAGAGGAGCATTTACAGTTTTTAACTGTTTTTTCTGTGGCTATTGGCACTCTCGGAAGCAAGAGACAAGTTACATTGACTCAGGCAGACTTTGCAAGCTTCCTCAAACAGCTCAGCAAGTGCTCCTTAGCCCTGACCTGGATCATAAGCCTCAGACTTTTCCAGTAGAGGTGAAAAGATGAATAGTTATTCCAAAATATGTGATAGGGTAATAACGATAACAATAGTAATAAAAAAAAACTAAGTGACATTGTGCTGTGCGCTGTACAAACATCGACCAAAGACAAACTCTGCCCAATTTCGTGATGTAATGTCCGATAGGGACTATGTTGAGACCAACACATTTCGATGTTACTTAAGCTAGTATTTAACCAAATGCCTCGAAAAATAAAAGACTAATGCACTAAACAACTTGCATCATGATCAATCAAGCATCCAGCTAGTCTATCCCTGTCTCATGGCATATGTCACACAACAGCTCCTTGAGAGGTATAACAAAGTATGTTATTTACTTTGAACTGCTCAATTCTGCAACACCTTCTGTTTTCATTGTAGTCACCTGAGATTAATAATGCCCATAATGCTTAAGACATACAGAGCCCTGTGCATGAGTGTAATTGCACAGTCACAGAATATACTACAGAATCCACTCGTTGCTGAAGAATTATGTTCCAGAATCAAACCTTTTGAGATTTTTTAAAATAATGTTCTATATGATGTGGTTGCAAAGAAAACCTTCCAAATGTGAGATCTGAGTGTAAACAGACATAGCAAAGTGTGCTTCTTTCTGCAGAGAGCCTGAAATGATAACTCTCACAGACATAACAATAGCTCTGAGAATAGTTCGCCTCAGTGCTATGGTAACTCTGAAATCTAATGATGGTGGTTTAAATGTCAACACTGGGAGCTAATGTACTTATCCAACAAACCCAAACTGTCTCCCAGACTTTAACTTCCCAGGAGTCAAAAACCCCAACGGTCCTCTATCCATCTGCCAAAATGTACAGCTTCCTCCCAGAAAGAGTCTGCAATTCAGCTGCATGTTGTCAGTACAAAGCTCTTCCACACCTTTAAAATGAAAAATATATGGGTAAAGTAAAATTAATTTAGTTTAATAACAAATGAGATATGCAACCATTTAGAATTCCTTGTATTATTTCCATATTTAATTAAATAAATAAACTCCATTTATTTAATTTATCTGAAGCTGGTACACAATTTCCAGTCTGCTTCACAAGAATGTTGCAGAAATGTATAGAAAGGAATGTTTTCCCATAGAATCTAGGTCAAGCCTGACATACAGTACATGCTGAATACATGTTACATTGCCCCATCTATTTCATTAGGCAGATTTTCCCACATATTCAATCATCCTGGATGAGGAAACAAGCATCTTTTGATATTTTTATAAGGTCTATGAAATGTAACAGCAAATTGTATTAAATTCTTACATGAACCAAAATTAAGGGGCATTCTTTTGAAATTATTAAATGAAAGGAAGGCTTCAGATCTATATATTGACTCTTTGAAGGATAAATGATCTACTCATTACAAGAAATGGGGTACATATTGTCTTGCCTCTCTTTCAAGTGATCTTGGAAAGCAGCAACGTCAGGCTAAGTAGTTAGAAATGTCATGCCCTAAATTTAGTTCCCAAAGTAGCAACATCATCCTCTTATAATACTTCAACACTAAAATACTGCATCTGTTCTGCTGAAACATTTCAAGTATGATACAACAGAATGAAGACAGTGAGTGATATTCATGGTTAATAAGGAGTGTGAAGTATCACAGGAATACCTTTTACCAAAAAGAATGCTTTAACTTTTATTGCATTTTCTTGTTTGCAAATAATAGACTATACAGGACATTCAAGGACAGCAAATATTTATACATGTTGATGGAAGCCTGTCTAGGTGGAGAGCTTTGGACAATTCTCAGGGACAGGTAAGAAATTTTAGAAACCTTATATCTGAAAGAGAAAATTATATGTCAGTGTGAACTGTAATATTGTATATCTTTATTCCTAGCAGACAATCTCTAACATACATTAAAGGCGAGATCCCTGAGTATCACCAAGCTGTGCTTGGCACAGGACACAGAAAAGGTGGAGAAAGTCTTGTTCCCTCCCCTCCCACCCCCGCTATCCTGGAGATGACCAGGGACTAAAGTGGCCTCTGTCATAACTTGGAGTAACCTAAAGGCTGCTCTAAATTACACTAACTAGGACAGTGATCACTCCACCAGCTGAGGATTATCCTCTGCCACCTTACCATGCCCCCTTCCAGACCCTTCCACTTAACCTGAGCCTCTTAGGATCCATAAAAAGGGAACAGAGCCAGGGGAGAGGATCTGATTTATAGAGTCCTAAATTGCAGGGAGTGTATTCAGAATGGACTTTCACCCAAAACATTTTGGGAGGGGGAATGGGTAAGGGAGACAGACGGAGGAAGCAAACAAGAGGAGGCAGTAGCCTCCCCTATAACCTTTAGACAGTGAGCGCACTCACTTAGGGGATGTGGGAGACCTGGGTTCAATTTCCCTTCCCTGATGTGAAGCTGGAGTTTGAAGGTGGGTCTCTCACATAGCAGAGGAGTGCCCTAATCTAAGTTATTGGATACTTTTAACCTTAGTGTGTCTGGCCCAAATCCACAAAGCTACTTAGGCACCTAAACCTGAGACCTAATCAAGTTTAGGTGCCTAAGTCTCAGTTTTGGCTCCACCGTGATTCACAAAACTCCTGCTGAACCCCATAGTCACCTAAACTCACTCAGCACCTAAGTTTTCAGAGTAAAAGTTCCCTATGTGCCACCTATATTTCAGCCTCTGATAACGTATGTTGCTGCCTCCCTTTAGGGGTATGTGTACACTGCAATTAAAAACTCGTGGCTGGCCTGTGCCAACTGACTAGGGCTCATGGGGCTCAGGCTAAAGAGCTATTTAACTGAGGTGTAGGTGTTTGGCCTCAGACTGGAGCCTGAGCTCTGGGACCCGCGAGAGGGTCCGAGAGCCCAGACTCCAGCCCAAGCGAACATCTGCACCACAATTTTACAGCTCCGTGCCCAAAGCACCCGAAGCCCAAGTCAGCTTACAAGGGCCAGCTGCAGGTGTTTACCTGAAGTGTAGACATAGCCTTTTTGGTTCCCTCCGTCTGTGTCTCAGTTCCTCATTTGTAAAATGGGGATAATAGTCCCTTACTCCACAGGGGTTGTGAAAAGATAAATTCCTAAATGTTTTTGAAGCATCTCAGACACGTAGTGATGAGTGCCATAGAAAAGCCCATGCAGGAATTAATAATTCTCTCATCGGATCAGGATTTGAAAAGTGGGTAGTCAGTAAGGCATGGACCAATGAACAATGAGGAAAACACAAGCTGCTCAGGCAACTTTAATTCTAGCATTTCCTAACTTTTGGTTCCTTGACTTTGTAACTTTAATAACGTTTTTTTATCTTAGCTTTTTGGGTGTAATATATATATTACATATGAGGGGAGATAACCATGTGATAAACTGTACACAAACACTCTATAAATATAAGCACACAATTAGAAATGTAATAGATATGATTAAATTTGTAAATTGAATGTTGTCCTCAGAGTAAACAGGCAATTTAAACATGAAAGGAAAATGGAGCCTAAAACAAATATCAAACTGATATTTTAATTATCTCTAAGAAGTTACTTTCATTATTTTTTATATTCTGCTTCTTCTAAAAATCTGCCTGCTCTCAATATATTTAAAAAGCATTACAATTCCAAAGCTAACCGGTGTCTGGATTTATTCTTTTTAATTTTTTTTTCAGAAGTCTGATCAATTCTTTCATTCTTTTGCTCTTTGAATTGTGGTTTCTACTGCCATCTAGCTTAGAAGCATATTTATTTTAGTTTCAGTTAGTAGAGCTCAAACAATTCTGTTGTCAAAATCTAATTATGATTTCAAGTAACTATATATTCATTCCAAAAGAGTGGGAAGTGATTCACTTCTTTAAATTTGAAATTAACACTTCAAATTCCAAATAATAGCTTTTTATTTTTGTCTCAGTCTTGAACAGTATCTAACATTAGTCTTTGATCCATTTTAATAGATTTAGTTCAAAACTTATATATTACGTAAATATGAAAGATGTATTATACAAATTTTTCTTTGAATTAAATATCATTCTTTTTTGTTATGACTTCATATTTATTTCATAATTGTGTATAATTTAACAATATTTGTGTTAAGTTTGGAACTTTGGTTTAAAACAATGCTTCATGTGAATTCAACTAGTGGGTAAAATGCTATCCTCATGAATGGAAACCAAACAGAAATGAGTTTGCTAATGGCTATTTTCCAATTAGCAGAGGGCTTCCAAACTGTGTATGTATTGTATTGATTAGATCAAGTAAAGTGAGTAGATAAGAAATGGCTTTTAGTAGGAGAAGGTAAGTGGGTCTCCCTAAGGGTTGCTAACTCTGACTGAAGCTATTCCAGGATCTTTTTTACCGAACATGACATAATGTCATTTTCTTAAAATATCCTGTTAAAATCTCCTGGATTGCTTTCAATAGTTACCGGGAAATTGATGCCGATTCTGGGAGACTCCAGGCCAATCCTGGAGGGTTGGCAATCCAAGTCTCCCTAATTGTTAATATAGAAGACTAGTTTGGCAGCTAAAGAGTAAATAGCTAACCTACAACTGGATAGTTGGTATTCCTGTGATTAATTTGAGATATTGAGATCTTCTCTTTTCCCACCTGAATAAAACATAAGCACAACTTGAACAAAGAAGCTTTCCTTATTTATCTCAAAGCTATAAACTTTCAACAAATTAAACAGACAAAGAGAGAAACATGATTGTATCATATCTATACAGCTATTTCACAGTATGTTTCCTTCTGGCAGCTAAGGAGTGGCTAGAGTAAGATCATAAAATATGTGAAACTTACTGTCTTGATGCCACAAGTCCTTGAGGTAGTTACAGACAAAACTTTTTGAAAAATATGGTTCATAGCGAAATTGTTTTGAACTATCATTATGTTTTAGGGCTTGATCCTTCAAGGTGAAGTAAGTGGGACTATGCATATGTTTAAGAACTTTGCTGGAATGGGCCAGAGTACTTAGCATCTTGCAAGATTGAGGCCTTAAAATCTAGAGTAGTAAATCTATATGATCTACATAGCAGAGGTTAATTCTTATTAAACTTTATTTCATTGCTGTAATCATAGTGACGTGCAATAATAGTACAACCAAATATACAACATTAAATGCAAATATTTTAAATGGCCCCCAGACCTTTTTCCATTTTCTTTTATATAGAGGTTCATTTGAAGATTCTACGACCAGATTTTATACAGCATGTGTAGTGGAAGCTTTTGCCTATCTGCATTCCAAAGGAATAATTTATAGGGACCTCAAGCCAGAAAACCTCATTCTAGATCACCGAGGTTATGCCAAACTGGTGAGTGCTTACAATGTTTTTTTTTCTGTGCAGCAAAAAAATACTACAGTGCCATGTTTACTACACTAGAGTTAAGTCTCCATCAGAAACTCCTACTCTAAGGAGTTTATAACTCACCCACAAAATAGTACTTCTGTCTGAAACTTAGCATTAAGAGTTGCAGTCCCAGAGCAAATTATTTAGAGACGAGAACTAGGAAAAATCCATCTAACCATGTTGATGCATACAGGGGCAAAAATAGACGTTTACAATAGATGTTTCAATATTTTATTTGGCTGACACTCATTAATCGCTTTTATTTTTTACAGCCTACTGGTGCCAAATTTTTGCAGGCTACTAATGCCTGATGTGAACAAGTTGCTTTGCTTGTTTAAAAAAAATTATTTGTTTTATGGAGATATTAATCACATTTTGTTATTTCAAGAAATGATTACTCTCATTAATTGTTTTTAATCCTCAGGCTTGTCCTGCTAAAATGTAGCTAATACAGAATGTTGCTGTAATAAGAGTCTTTTCCTATTTAGTTATATTTTAATATTTTTAAGCCTAAACTTCTAGATGAAGGCCTCAATCCTACAAGCACTTACGCATGTGCTTTTGGTACAGGAGTATTCACTTGATTTCAAGTAATGCCCTTAGACTGTTGCTTTGAATTTAGTATAGCCACTCATATGCCTAATGTTAAGCATGTTTGAAAGTGATTGCAGGATCAGGCCCTAAGTGATCTGAGAGGCAAGTAAAACAATTGCACTAGTGCCAGATTCTTAGATATCTGTGTTACCTGATCTTGTTATTCCCTTTTTGAAATCTTTACAATGGTCATTAGAGAAATTCTACATAATCAAAATGTAGCAATGTGTATTAGGTTTCATATAGATTTGCTTAACAATGTTGGGCAACTAACATGCAGGGGAAAGGTAACCCAGATTTGTAAAGTTGACCTTCATTTTTGTGCTCATAATTTAGTTAGTGGGCATAAATAATAGCCATTTAGGCATTTTAATTACCTGATTTCACCTGCAAACCAGGAAATTAAATAGTCAAATACCATTATTTGCTCCTGCAAAAGCAGAAGCTCGGCTGTAAAGATCTGACTGGCTCTCTGAAAAGTATCAGCCATTAGACATGTGCACATGAATACTAAATATTAAGGACTGAATTATGTCCCTTCATGGACAAGTTGCTAGAAGAATGAGGATCCAGAAAACTTTTCCTTCCTCAGTTAGGCTCCCCCACCCCACCCCACCCCACCCACAAACCTTAATCCCTACCCAGGCAAAGTGTAAGCATAAAATGCTGCAGAGAATATTTATATGTACTTTAAAAATCTTTTATTTTAGTCAGAAATTATTGATTTGAACCGAGAACATGATATGCAAACACCTGCATAGTAGCATTACTAAAATATTCTAAACCTACTAAAATAAGGGTGTGTTCAGGTTATAGGTCAACCAAGCAAATAGCATCCAGGAACACAAAATGTTTGCAAAACTGGACATAGGCAATTCACTTAGACTCCCAATCTGATACCGTGGCAGTAGCAATCACCAGAGTTGCTTGAACTCCCTACTGTAAATAGGAGGGGACAGATGGCAGAACATTCTCTGACAGGAGTCCTTACATTAGAAATTAATGTCCTTCATCCAACTGTGTCTGGACTTGGTAATCTTCTTAACACACTGCAAGACTCACCTATTTTCCTGGGCTTTTTCCAGGGAAGGGGATTTATTAAGTGAAGCTTGTTCTGAGTGTAGCAGAAAATTTAAGAGCTATGGTATGGGGTTGTTTTTACTGCATTTTAGTGTGTTTTGGGTTAAATTTTGTGGCCCTGATTCTGGGTTTCACCATGGCCTCCATAAACCAGCTCTGGCATTAAGCTGGAAAACTCTCTTCTGAGGATTCCAGCGTAAATCAGGGATATTCCCAAGTGGTGCAGGGCCATTCTCCCACCCCTGTATCTCCCTGCCACAAATAGCATGCCAGAGGTGTAGCTAGGAGTTAAATGGCTTGTGTCGGGGGTGGAATAGATGTGTACAGAAAGATGCTCACAAGATTTATAGAGAAAACCTCATAGATATAAATGGAATTTAGGAAGTCTCCATAGGCAGCTGCTGCTCAGCACCCATCATTCAACCCAGTAATACAAAAAGATGAATTCTAGTCTGCTTATATTTATTTGTTAATTTATTTAGATTTATCTCCAGCTGTACCTATCAAAATTCTCTAGGTGCTGAGCAGCAGTTAAAAGCACAAAGGCCCAATTCTGAGTTTAGCTTGGCAGAATTCGGGATGCAACAGGTGGCTGTATGCCATTTTGGTCCCTCGTCTAAAATATAACATTTGCTGGGGCTGCTCTAGATTTATGCTTTCCTGCAGTGACACTCTGTGGGTTGTTATAAAAGCCCAAATAACTGCCATCTCCTAGCTGGGTGACAAACTCTTTTACTGTACCGCTCTTTCTATTGAGTTAAAGTGAAACCTCAGGGTCTCCCTGGATATTGTCATTTTCAAAGCATAGAACTATGCTCCATTGGCAGCCTCGGATCAAATCCCAATTGATGTGGTTCCATGTGTTAATCAAGGGGAAAAAATATGGCCAAGAGAGATAATATTTTTGTCATTGTTTGCTCTGCCTACATTGTAGTTCTTGGGAATTGTTCAGATAGCATGAGTTACCAAAGGAAAAGGAGAGCAAGCAGACTGCAGGACAGGACCTGTTCATGCTGTTCTGAACTGGTGCTTATCCTTTGATCTGGCCTTAGTAAACTGACATGAATAGTTCATTACTCAGACAGGAGTTTGGTATTAAAAGAGGGAAAAAATGTGAGCCATGTGCAAATGTCCAACATCACTTAAATAGGGCAGAAATTGCTGCAAGAATTTATTAGAACAGATCTAGTAACCACTAACTACCAAGAGATGTTTGTCACTCTCTCTTCTTACCTCAAGAAAAGCACTTGAGTTTACACTATGAAGGCTAACTCAGGAAAAATGTCACACTGTGGTTGTGTTTTATTTTGTAACAACCTAGCATGCTCTCGTTTATGATAATATTCCCATGAGGAAACCTTTATTTCTGCTTTGCTTCACTCTGAGAAGAACAGAACACATCACTGAAATGCCCTTTATTTTTCTGCATTGATGGAATTCCTTTCTTTTCACAGGTCGATTTTGGATTTGCAAAGAAAATAGGATTTGGAAAAAAAACATGGACTTTTTGTGGAACTCCAGAGTATGTAGCCCCAGAGATCATCCTGAACAAAGGTCATGACATTTCAGCAGACTACTGGTCACTGGGAATCTTAATGTATGAACTCTTGACTGGCAGGTATGGGCATTGCAACTGGAACTGCTGATAAAAATAGATCAGCAAATTACAGAATATTTCTGCCTTTGTCACTTTGATTAGAACACTGGAAGACTCAGAGCTGGCATCTGTGATGATGACCTACAACAGTCTGAAAACTTTACTGTTAAACCTAATCATTATTACTTTTCCTGTTTCATTACAGCCTGCTTTCATGCAGAGCTCTCAAATGACAAGGAATTTCGTCACTAGGCAGTTTACAACTTTATCATGAAACACATGTAAAATTATACCCAGCTCTGGCCCTGTCTGATCCCTGTCCCTTAAAGCTAACTTCCTCCTATGGGCCGGGACACAGGGATGCCCAGCAATTTGTGTTTCTTAGCTACTCTGAGTCAACAGCTAATGTTACTTCCATTCCTCGCTGAGAACAGCTCATTGGTGGCATGAAGGACAGCGAGCGCCAGAAAAGTTATAATACACAAGCTTTAATATTTCATATTGTGTGGGTCATACACTACTCCTCCTTTGCCTACCGCTGTCAATAGGAGTTACACACACGGAGAGTTGAGCCATTAACACTGAAATAATGCAGCTTTTTCAAATGAGAGTCTCAAGCAGGTAATAGCTTGAGAATTTGCAGATATATAGGTATAGCCCAGTTATAGTTATCTAGTGTATTCTGCAGAATCATTTGAACAAGTTTAAAAATGTTTACTTTAGTATCTGTTTTATACATAAAAAGTTACTAATATTTCCATTATTCAGAAATTTATTAGAATGTTCCCATTTACACAGAGTTCCCTAAAGGATCTAAAAAAACTTATTAAAAACAACAGCAATGAATCATGTTTGGGATAGAAGATGCAGAACAGACTCAACAAGCTAGGTACCAAGTCAGTATTACCATCAGAGATTCTCGAGAGTAAAGTCCATGAACTATGACAAATGGTCAAAATTAAGTTTCCATTAAAATCTATAAATAAGATAATTAAAAAGGCGTACCCAGACTCCACTTTAAACGGTACAATTTCTAAGCCCTATGGGCACTCAGAACTGAAAATACACCCCATCAACACTTGTTGCTAAAAAAAAACTGCATCTTTTCAGAGCTGGCAGGATGCAATATTGGAGAGCCTGCTGTATTCGCCTTTGTCCTCCACTGGCATTTTTATATATGGAGATATACCTATCTCATAGAGCTGGAAGGAACCCTGAAAGGTCATCAAGTCCAGCCTCTGCCTTCACTAGCAGGACCATGTACTGATTTTTCCCCAGATCCTTAAGTGCCCCCCCTCAAGAATTGAACTCACAACCCCGGGTTTAGCAGGCTAATGCTCAAACCACTGAGCTATCCCTCCCAAATCTATACCGACATCATGGCTATACTCTACCCTTATTTTTCCTCAGAATTCCTAATGAGAAAGGTGGAGCTAAATTTGCTGGGGGTGAGGAGAGAGGTTTGCAATTCAGCCAGTGAGGTGCTAGGGCAGTGGAAGTTAGCAGCATCTGAAAGAGTGGGCAAACCCAACGTGGTACAGCATCTTCAGTTTTTTCCTATTATAGGCAACAGTTCACAACAAAATGACACATGAAGGTTGTCACCTCTTGCCTGTACTCATTAAGCATTTCTCAAGGCATCAGTGCTTGAAGGGCGCCCCTGGCACTGCTGTCTCAGCTCTCCAGCACACAAGGCAGCAATGCCAAGGGAGCTGAGTGTGTCCGCACTGAGGCATCAAATCATCAAGCGCAACCTATGTTTAGAGTTCAGTGATGCTCCTTAGTTGTTCAGGAGGGGTTTGAGATACATGGCAGGAACCTGCCCCAGGCTGAAGTCATGGAGTTCTTTGGAAGTCACAGATTCTGTGACAAAATTGTAGCCTTATACATGGCCAGTGAGGTTGGAAAATACTCATAATATGCAGGAAGCATGAAGATCACTTTCCCATGGCACCAGTTTTGAACTAATATGGCATCTTAGAATCACATACCACCCTCAGTCTGTGTGTTAAATCCCCACTAGCCTACATAGTGTTCTTGCACTCACATTAAGGGTATCCTTTAACATTGTTATCTATGTTGCACTTATTTGTCCACCAATGTAGGTCCCTTTAAAATATCACAAAGCTATTTGAACCAATTTTTGAAACTGAATTTCACACATACTTTATGTAAACATATATTTCCATGTCAGTTCTAAATTTTGTTACCTGTCACTTTTCAATGCTCTAAACCAGAGGTCGGCAACGTTCGGCACGCGGCTCGCCAGGGTAAGCACCCTGGCGGGCCGGCCCAGTTTTATTTACCTGCTGACGCGGCAGGTTCGGCCGATCGCGGCCCCCACTGGCCGTGGTTCGCCGTCCCGGGCAAATGGGGGCGGCAAGAAGCCGCGGCCAGCACATCGCTCGCCCGCGCCACTTCTCGCCACCCTCATTGGCCCGGGACGGCGAACCGCGGCCAGTGGGGGCCGCGATCGGCCGAACCTGCCGCGTCAGCAGGTAAATAAAACTGGCCCGGCCCGCCATGGTGCAAACCCTGGCGAGCCGCGTGCCGAATGTTGCCGACCCCTGCTCTAGATATAGCATTATAGACAAGAAGCAACTAGCAATTGTTTCATCTTAACTAGACCATTCGTTACAGGGAATATATCTATCAGGTCTACCCTTATTCTTGCTCACTCCAAATTAAGCCTATCCAAGTTTCTTTTTCAGTCCTCATGTAAAACTTTAAATTCAAAGCAATATAACAAATTTGAATCTTACTTTTGGTCACTGAACTTTTATACAGAACATATTCATTTTTAAATACATTGATATTTTCTTACATAACACATGTCCTATAAAAATATTCACACCTTAAATATACAATAACTTAAAAATCTAAGCAGAACTACATATTTCACAATATTACGTTTACAATTTTTAAATATTAAGTATTTTAAATATCCCTAGATGACTGTACATCAGAGGAATACATACATTTAGTCTTATAAACTACTCTTGCTGAAGGTACAGAAATTTGTGTACAATGTCTCATTACTCAAGGTCTTGCTACTGAAAATACTATTCCCATATATTTCTTTGATTGCTGTTTAATGTAACTTCAAAATTAATTTACAAAAACCTCTGTATTAAATAATTTCAAAACACACAAAATCTTTCAGATTTGTACTAGCTTTTGAACAAAATTCTGCAATTTCTTCTACCTTTCCAAACCATATGCGGTCTGTTGTTCAATTATAAATTATAGTCATTCATTTTTATGTGATGCATAATTTGTGCTGAAAATGTCATCCTGTGTTTGAATATACTGATAAAATATTTCTTTCAACATATCAAACCCTAATCTTCCCTTAAATAATGTGTATTAATTCTGCATTCCACATAACTCTTAGCCTCTGCAATTATCTCTCATAATTACCAATTAAAAACTACATCTATTAGAAACTTTTTTAGACATTAGGGGAGTGTTACCATTTTTCCAATTTACTGATTTATTTGTATTTATTATTGAATTGAAGCTCTTCGTTTATTTCACAAAACTGCAATCAAATAATATTTAAGGGACAAATCCTGGTCTGCTGCACAAAGCTCAAGTAATGGACTTTCCACCTGGGCTATCCATGGGGGTTGGAAGGCGCATAATCATATCATCATCATCAGGGGCTGTAGAACTATCTGCTGACCATGTTCACCTTCTATGCAATGATTTTATCCAGAGGATCCACACAGTGACAAACACACTGGCTATACACTCAGCTCCCCAGCTACACAGAAAGACACCAAGGATCATAGGGCCCTGGACTGTCCTCACCATAGCTTTGTTATATTTATCAAAAATACACAATAGCTTCATTATGCCCTTTTCTTCATAAAGTTCCAAAATAGGATGGATATTGTTTGTTATATTGATACTTGTCCAAATTTATCATGCATAATAGTCTAAAGATGTGCAAATAAGTTAGAAAAGACTCTTTGAGAATATAGATTGTACAACACTTCCGTTTGCTAGCTCTATAAAATGCTTTTTTTCTGTAGGATAGTGAAAATTTAACTGTCAAGATGGGTCTGAATCTGCCACTGGTGTTGGATGAATTTCCCCCACGAGACAGGGCTAGATTGTGACTTTAGGCACAGCCCTACGTGGTACGTAAACTGCACTAACCTTGGGAAATATTGTCACTCAGCGAGACACAGCAGGGAGTCACAGCTTCTTTCTTGTTCTTGGGGGTAATAAGCCAGCAGTAAATTACTTCTCACACTGTGCTGGCTCAGCTATTCTGGCTATTGAGCAAGTGGTCTAACTTTTTCTCGCCCCTTCTCCACTTGCTTCTGGTAGGGAGGAAGCAAGTGAGTTAACCCCACTTACTCCTATGCACCTGACCCCAAGACCTGGGTAACCTGCATTAAGGTGTAAGAGGGGATTTCTCATTCTCTTGTATGGGTTTGTCATCCAAGTCACAATCTAGCCCAAAGTGAGCAACCTGTACCATCCATATTTAAGGGCATTTTGTTCACCTATCTCTGTACTCTGACATGTATTTGTGCTTTTAAACGAGAGAGTTTATTCCATCCTCTATCCAGGGCTGTTTGAAAAGCGATTATATAATAAGTCTAGTACAAAAGTAAATCAGGAAACAGGGGACCTGAAATCAGGACTGAGTCCAGCCCCTTGCTTCTTAGGTTGGCAGGTCATGGGATCATGGCTGAAACAAAACGTTTAGCCCATTCAGAAGAAGGCCTGCCTTAAATCGCTCGTTAATGCCCTCTCCTGGCCAACCCTTGGAGCAACATTGATGAAGTCCAGACAAAACCATGCCCAGAACTCCTTGGCCGTAGAAAGGATTACCATGGCATGGATTTTGGAGATGGAAGGAAGCATCCTGGAGAACTTCCTAAAGGATATAAAATAAAATGTTAATAGTCCAGACTTTCAATTTTCCTGAGAGCACAGGATGAGAAATATTATCACTTCTGTAATTTATCTCCTCTGATTTGTTATATAATAGGATGGTATGAGATTTATTTTTTAAAGACAGACCTTTAACTTTCACTTTCCCCCCTCCTCCCACTTCCTAAAGTCCACCTTTCTCAGGCCCAGATCCCATGAAGACCTATAACATCATATTAAGGGGGATTGACATGATTGAATTTCCAAAGAAGATTGCCAAAAATGCTGCTAATTTAATTAAAAAACTATGCAGGTAAATACTTTAAATACAATAACCTTTATCTTATGAGTAAAGAAATAAGTCCTTCTGAAAAAACATTATTAAACAACTCTGTCACTCTCTTTATAGGGACAATCCATCAGAAAGATTAGGGAACTTGAAAAACGGAGTAAAAGATATCCAAAAGCACAAGTAAGTGTGTTTTACAACTATCAATTACTTTCATATGGAAAAATTTTTCATTTCAGACACAAAACACTTTTCATAACAGTTCTCTTCTAACTTGTTCTTTGGATGTTAGGTTATTTTACATTACCATATGTCAGCAGTCTTTTCATATTTTGGAGTCTATTTTATCCTTCCTTACGTGGCATATAGGGTGGTATGTTGAGTGAAAGAGCGTTTTTTACTTAAATTTGCATCCAAATGGCATTTTGCAATATGGAAAATTAAGTCACCATCAATTTATTTTTAACCCCCTTGTATATGCCACCAGTTTCCAGTCATCTTTTGCTTTTTAACTGTGCCTCTGCCCCGGGGTTAAGACTGTACTTCCTGTTGATCCTATTCCATTGGCACTGATAGTATAGAGCCTCTGATTGATACTTCACTTGCTCTTCTTGGTTTCAGTAGTTCAGTGATGGGTGCAGTCTGACATATAAATAACAGGTAAAACAGAGCATGGAGTGCCCAGCACCTATTGGAGGGAAAGATTTTGCTTTTCCACTCTGCCCTGTGGACGTGGTGTGAATCTTTCACTGCTTCCTCCGTGCTCCAGGAGGGTAGCCCCATAGACTGTTCTCCCCCACCTCATCCCCAATCGGTTTAGCTGTGCTGGCCAGTATTTCTGGTGGTGGAGCCAAGACTCTATCCACTCTCTGCTTAACTGTTTGAGCAACCCCTTACTCCTATGCAACCTGACCCAAGGTCTGTGGAGGCCACATAAAGGCATGGGGGCAGTGCTGTGCTACTTTCCCTTATAATCTGTGCAGGCCTGCAGCCTGAGCTACAGTCTGGCTCAGAGGATCTGAATAAAGAACCTTGGGAGTGTGGGACCCACAAAGACCTTGCAGGAGATAAGAAGAAGCTGTCAGGACACCTGTAGTGAAGACTGGCTAGGTCACATCCTTAGCAGTCAGGAGGATGTCTCTTAGTGCAATTTTCAAATCATGTGTAACTTACACCACCCTTTATATAACCATGAGATTTCTGCACATATTTCAGTCTGAATAAAGAAAAACTTCAAAAATGTATTTCATAAAGTCAACAGAAAAATGACAACTATAAATCAGAAGAAAGTGCCTACAGAAATTAAAAATCTGTTTTGTGTGTTACAGTGATATTTCAGCTGTATATCTAATATCTTGATTTGTCCTAACATTATCCCCTTTCTAGATGGTTTGAGGGCTTTAACTGGGAAGGGTTAAGAAAAGGTACACTGACACCTCCTATAGTACCAAGTGTAAGTACACTTCTTACTTCTGTCCTTGCCGGTCAATCAGGAATAGTTTGCTTTGTGTCATTTGTGTAAAGTTCCAGTATGCCTACACCTTAGTAAAGGTAATAGTAGCATGCAGCAAAACTTGTCTGAAGATACTTGCCAAAGACCAGTAAAAAAAAAATAGATCACTTACGACAGATTTTCTTTTATTAACGTCAAATAAATTTTGTCTTGTGGCTGAGTCTTCATCAGGAGGCCCTGTAATGAAATGTTCTTTCCAGCAGCTGAAGTGGTGTGGCCAATGAGAGCTGCTGCAAGCAGCGCAGGCCGAGGGATATACTGGCCGCCGCTGCCAGCAGCTCCCATTGGCCTGGAGCGAACCGCGGACGCAACAAGTAAACAAACCGGCCCCGCCCGCCAGGTGCTTTCCCTACACAAGCGGCATCTCAAGTTTGGGAAACACTGCCTTATGTTGTAGTCCTTAGATTGTGTCAATGCACCCTCCAGATGCTACACTTCAAATAGGGTTGCCAGTATTGGTTGGATGTATTCCTGGAGGTTTCTTTGCATGACATAATCTGTAATTAAAGATTGATCTTTAATTCCTGGAAACTCCAGGCTAATCCTGGAGGTTGGCAACCCTAACTTTAAATCAACCTGGAAATTGATGCTGGTGCAAAATGTAGCAGGCTGCTTAGCAATCCATCTTTTGGGAGCACAGTGTCCTGGGATCTGTATTGGCTACCTCTTATTTTCCAGGCAGAGTACAAATATTGGCTTTGCTTTAGAAATAGCTTGGAACCTGCCCCCTATTAAGAGACAACCCCTCTCCCCATGCCATACCACCTCAATTGCATCAGTTGAGATACTTAAAATGGCTCTCCTTTCCTATAAAAGAAGGGGAGCTGTCATTGTGAACTTCTTTGGTGGGCCCTGAGCTTTATAGTTCACCCCCTCTGTGGTTTAAAATTGTCCTGTCTGTTGGCATACAAGGCATGCTGCAAGGTCCATCTTTTTTACACTAGATTTTTTGTATGGGAAGAGAATGATAATAATGTATTTGTGGGCGTGGTTGGACACTGTTGATATGCTTTGATTTTATGGGTGTGATGAAGTACTCTGGGGGATCTTATTTGATGTTACATCTTTGGTTATTTTCTTGATCTGAGGAAACCACTGGATTTTTTTGCACAACCATAGTTTTTTAATTACATCAAATGCACACAAAGATCAGCATAGTCATTTTTTAATTTTTGTTATACATTTTTTTAGAAAACCTAAATAAATACCCTAGCATTGACAATATTGCCAAGGGACAAATGTATTTGCTCTCCCTTTTCTTTGAAAGCTTTTACTAGTCATATTTAACTAGTGAGCTTTTCCACAGATAAAATGTTTTAGGTTTGTGAATGATGTTGAAAGAGCATTGTTTTGAGACAGGAAAAATGGTCTTTCTAAAGGTCCGAAATAGAGATTTTCTTAAAATCAAAAGCAACTGATGCAAACACATTAACTGTTCATTTGATAGGTTGCATCTCCGACGGACACAAGCAATTTCGACAGTTTCCCTGAGGACAATGATGAACCGCCACCTGATGACAACTCAGGATGGGATATAGACTTTTAATGTATTTCTCTTACCTGCTTCTGCCTTGCTGAAGACAGCTTCCTGAGACATGGCTGCCAGCAAAACTGAAGGAATTGGGGAGGATTAGTGCTCGGGGTCACCATGATGCCTTGATTGATGCTGCTACAGTAACTACAGTGGCATTAGGACTTATTGCTTAGATGACAATAGTGCTCTTCACATGTTTTATGTTTGAACTTATAATAGCAGTTGACATGGTGGTCCTGAAGCAAGCCTTTTCACCAGTAAAGAAATATGTTTTCTATCACTGCAATTATCTTGCTATGCTCTAATTATAATTTGAAAGATAATAGTGTAAGATACTCTTAAAGCCAGTATTTTACAGCTAGAATTATCAGTAGGATCAAATAGTAACTTATTATGTACTATAGTTATCTATGGTACAGAATGTGGGGTACTCCCACACTTCAGAGTGAGTTTGTAGGGTCTTTTACTACAGGCCAGTGTGAATACAAAGGAGGACCACAAAACTATAGGTCAATGAGTTCATGTCAAAGCAGTGCTAAAAGTTGTCTTTTTTTCAAGCAGTATTCATGACAAGACTGAATGTTACCTTTCCTTTTTCTTTCTGACAGATTTTTTAAACTGATACAACAAAAGCACAACTGCTACAGATTCTGTTGAGAACTGTTAAGGCAGGTATGGGTCGGTTTTCGCATACAACTGAGAACATGATGTAACTAACATCTTTATTTTTCTTTTGGTACAATAAATATTTGCATGAAAAAATCATAATTATTCATTCTACATATTTAAAAAAACTGTGCTTAAATAACGGTCCTAGAAATAGAATGACAACAACCAACTGGTCTTATTAATTATTAGAAATAAAGACTGATCTTAAAATAACCCTTAGCTTTTAGAACCCAAGGAGGAAAATCTCAGACCCATAACATACTGTATAGGTGCTATGTACGTCTTTCATCTGTGAATATAAATGTTCAGCAGTCAATAAGCAGTTCAGAGATATGTAGCAAGAGACATCATCTTTAGTGATGCTCTAAAAACAGAGAATCCTTTAAGTCTCCATATTTGCATCTTCCCTGCTTTCACTCTGCAGTATTTGGGAGCCATCATAGTATTCTTACTTTTCCTGCTTCTTTAAAAATATATCAGTACCGAGGCAGTTTGCAGATGACCTGGCTGTATTTTTTATCACTATATTTCAAAATGTAAATAAACCAATGTTTTCGGTTAAAACACAGTATTATAACAATGAATCCTAATACTCTGCCTGGAATAATGGATGGGATTCTGATGGGATCCACATAAATGGAAAACTAATGTGAAAGCAACACAGGTCTACTGTATTTGTGTGAGATCTGCTGGCACATATATTTGCAGTACACAGACACTTCAGTGATTATCCTGAGGTGCTGCAACGGCTACTATCCTGAGGCGCTGCAACAACTACAGCACAAACTGCTATAAAAAAGAGAGGGGAAAAGGATACTATAGGCCTGAATTCTTTTCTCACTTACTTCAACTGCTTTTACATCACTGTAACTCCAGGACATCAGTGGAGTCATTCCTGATTTACAATGATGTGAGAAAAAAAAATCAAACCTTATTTGCCAACTAATCAGAGATGTGTTAGATTGAATGTAAGTTTACCCCCTCACACTTATAAGAGGCACTAGTTTTCAGAACTTGCAGTAGATTTTACCAGGGCCCCATTATATTAATTCGAGCAGCATATGATGCCACATCTGATTATACCATGTTATATAGAGTCAAAATATGTGACTTAATTTGTTGTGCTCCAACGCATTTTTATATAAAGCCATTAAAAGATCAACATTTCCCACATTTGGTATCACACGGTTATTATGGGTATCTCCTGTTCTAAATTTATGGGAAGACTATGGTAATCCTAAATAACTGTGCAGTAACAGTTAGCAGATGTTAAGTTTTTTGTGGTGACCACTGTACATTAGCATATTAATGGCATACATGATTTTTCAAAGCATGGGAAACTAGGATCTGAGCTTATCCCATTGAAATCAACAAAAGTTTCACTACTGACTTCAACAGGAGTAGGCCCCTAGTTAAGATTTTGTGGCATTTTTGTCTTTACCCTTAAATACAGGAGAGGCAAATAGTAGGGGATTTATCAATAATAGAATGCCTACCATGAATACATTTTAGCAGCTTTTCATATTCATAAGGACATTGGTTTAATAGAGCATTTTAAAGATAACATTGTCAAATAAGTAGAATAATGAATATACCAACATCATGTCCACAATTTGCCAGCAGACTAGAAAGCCTGACTTACCACAGTTCCCTTTAACTAATCTATTTCATTTATTTCACAGTTACATATAGTAGGATGAGGCAATATCAGCAGCACAACAAAACTGCAAATTACTTCTGCTCTTCATTAATCATGTGTGGCATTGCATTAAGATTTGTACACTTTGAAGCAATCATAAAAATAATAATAATTACATCTACCAGGAACTACTTGTATACAACAAGTATACCATATACTTAATTTTAAACATTTAACTTAGGGATTTAAAATACTGTCTGAAAGCAGACACTAGATACTAGGGCTAAAACAGTCTCATAGTCATCTTAGTTAAAAAAAAAAAAAAAAAAAAAAAAAAAAAAAGGAATTCACCTTATTTCTGCATTAAAGCTGGATCCCTCCACCCCCATTGTCTGACATGGAGTGATGTGGCTACATTGGACAGTGAAACTTGTTTAATTTGTTAACTGACTTTCTTGTTATACATAAGAACATGAAGAACAAGAGTTTATCATCTGTCTCAATTCTAAATAGTTATTATGGCATGAGTACTTGGGATTCAACTATCAGTTACAAAAAACTGAAGAATTGCCAAGAGAAAAGAGCATCACAATATTTTTTGGGTGAACTGAAAACATTACAGGAAGAATGTTTCAAAATGAGCTTGTTATCAATTACTTTTGTTTGTTCCTATCAGTTTTGTCCCTGTGCCACATACAATAATATCCGAATCCTATGGCATGCAGTGTATTAATACAAATTTATTTTGATATAAATCTTCATTCAACTTTCATTTTCTTTACCACATATATTTTAAATAACTTAAATTATCATATGTATATGAATAACCCCTTCATTTATAATTAATATATTTGATTTACATATATACATTCACATAAATTGATTGCCTCAATATTTCCACTTCTCATTTTTTCTTTATGCCTACTTTATCATATATGGAAAGATGATGTATTTACATAAGGAGAAATCAGCTACCATATTTAAAACAAGTGTGTTAGCATCGGGTTCATAAGATACAGATGATCTGTAGCTCATTATACTGCTGCATTATTCATTAAACTCTTATTTAACAATAGGACCATAAGCAAATATTTATGTAAATAGATATTTTCGTGTTGATATTTTGTGGTACTCATATAACTTTTTATTTGGAGTTCCATGGCATTATTACTTCATTTTTCTTATTTGTAATGTAATGTTTTAGATCAAAGTAGACTTGAATTAATGTCATAATTGTCAGTATTATTGAACTTTGTCAACTGTACTCTTATTCATCTGTTCCATAGTTTAGAACATGATCTAGCTATTTGGCATTGTTGCAAGTGCCTTAAATTCATGGCATCCTATAAAAATACAAATTTGGTGTTATGCTGCATGACAAAGACAAACACACCTCAAAATGTTGTCCTTTCTTAGCTTGCTGCGTTTTACAGTTCTTTCTGCTAACAATTTATAAGCCTTTATTATATAATATTGATGAATTACAGAAATGATGAAGTTGTTCTCTTATTTCTGTTAAATGTACCAGAGCTGTGAATCTGTTAATGAGATACAGCGTCATTTCTGTGAAATGTATAAATGTACGTGCAGGTCAAATTAATATATGACATACTATCAGTCTGTATACAGGTATTCCTGTTTTGCTAAGCTGTGCAGATTTAAAAAACTATAGTGCAGTAAAGTTCTAACATATCATATTTTATAAACTCCATTACAAATGTTCCACACAGACAAATGATTAGCAATTAACTGTAATTTACACCAAACAAAAATCACATCTCCACGTGAAACCAATGACTACAAAAGAAATATCTTGTTGCACCACTCAACAAAACAGGATCAGTGCTTTATATGAGCTCTTGTATATGCAAATCATTTCTGAGGCAAGCTCTCAACACACCTAGAAAGCTAAATATTGAAAGTATGTTATTAGTTCTCTTCTTCCATAACTGTCTACTACATAAACAGACATAGCACTGAGACTTTGACAATTTCTCAAATGTTTCAGGCTTTACTAGCAAAGGGAAATTTCATTCAGAGTTGCCTACCATACTTATTCCAATGTATGCTGTTTTTACACTGGTTGTTTCTTTTGTATTCTTATGGCTATAATTCTTTGGTTTTCTTCTTACAATGGATTCTACATGAAAGAGTTTTTTGTTTGTCAAAATACGATGTCTGTCATCAAATGGTCATTGACCAGTTGCACTCTTTTGATGTAGATTTAAGAACTTTTTTTCATAAACTTAACTGCTTTTGTTTTGCTCTGTATTTTCCCTGCAGCTGTAATTGCTGAGTGCCTGTTGTATACTTTATAGAGTTGAAATAAAAATAATTACTTTTGAACATTGTTTTGATGTGTTCTGCAATGTCAGATTTCTAGTTTTGTACAAGTTGTAGTTCAAATCAGAATCTAATCATATTTTATTATATTGTATGATGATACGTGCTGACACATGATCTAACAATTGTTAGAAAGTACTTCTAGATTGATTACTCTTAAAGCATTAATGCAGCCATATCCTCATCTAAAATAGATAAAAGGTGACTATGCTGAAGAGGTGAGATGTCCATGGTGACTGAAGTGTGATGTTTCATTTGAATATCACAGGTATGTTAGATGGCATACCTCTTTTACAACCTCTAATATATGTGTCTCTCTGTCTACATAAATATATATGTTACATACATACTGAAAACAAATATACTTCCAAAAGAAGTAAACTAAATCCCAAAGGATACTGTTTGGCCATAAATAGTATATGTTCTATGAAAATGAAAATAGATTGATGACGATAAAACAAAAAGTAGTCTGTTATGGCTATCCCTTAAGATACATGTCTAGAGATAGTGACTCATCAGCCATGGACAATATGCCAGGAAAATGTGGATTACTTCAAACCTACCCACAGACTACGCTGTAATGTAGGTCTCAGCTTTGTAATTAGAATGCCACATGAGTTTTGTAATGCTGAGGCAGGGGTGCTGGAACTAGAGGTTTTGGGGGTGCATCATCATCATCAGTTGTTCCCATCATATACAGGATGTTTTGTTCAATGGCTTTCAGTACCCCTACTATATAAATTGCTCCAATGCCACTGTGCTCAGAATATGAGGAGTTACTGCCTGATCTCATCATCTCAGTAGTAAATGTGGTTCTTGCAAAATAGCAAGATTAGGGTCCATGTGCTAAAAGCTCAATGTGTACAATAGCTGCCCTTCCCTATTGAGCAAATCATTTACGCATCTGTGTAAATCCCACTGAAATAAAAGTCAAGCATATTCTTAATGCTTTGCAGCAAATACTGAAGAAGTGAAATAAAAATCCAAATAAGAGAAGCTATCCTTGAGCCCCCCAGTAAGGTACGCCCACCTTGAAATTTGATATATGGGGAGATACTGAGAAAATATCATGACTGATTTTCAGGATCTGGTTACTACAAATGTTGCAGTTTTTAGACAGAGCCTTTCAAATAGGGACATTTTTATCTAAGTAGCTCCAAGTGATTTACAAAATTAATGAAGTACCCCAACAGTCCTATAAGCTAGAAAAGAGATACTGCATACAGGGATCACTTCATGCACTACTGATATGCAGCCACATCTGACATAGAATGCAACAGCTGCTTTACAGCAACAGTTTAGGACATGAAGTAAAGATGAATTCAGCTGAAAATTACAAAGATAATTTAGTGTCATCACATAATTACCGGAATCAGATTTTGGCCAGAGGTGATGTTAGCTATTCTATGCTAAAAATAACATGAAATCCTGGGTTCTCTATTGACTATACAAATGTAAGGATCATGGTTTCACATCTCATCTGAAAAACAGCGGCACAATACATAAAACACCATGCTCCAACAATGTTTCATCACTGACTCAAAGAGAAGTGTCTTGCCTACACCACTTCCTGCAACACCTGATGTGTTCTTTGAAGGATGCCCATCCAATTACTGACCTGGCCTGATCCTGCTTTACTTACAAGATCTGACAATACCCGCACAAGGTAACAAGAGTATCAATAACACTGTATGTGGGTGGTCAATACTATAGTTCTAATTAAAGGGTTGTATCTTCTGAAGTAAACACCCAAGCCTTAAGGGAATTAGCATTTATGATCTGCAAAGCTTTGATGAAGATGGTATAGTTGCAGTATTTTTTTAACCTAATTTTACTTTCAAAACCATCTTTTAATACCATTTTCATGCTGATGATAGTTTAATGATATTTTTATCTAACCTTAGAAAAGGAAATGAATAAACTGCACTCCCTGTTAATACAGAAAGTCTGTTCAAAGGAATCAGAACGAATTAAGTAAATTGGCCAGGTGGAAGGAAAATTAATACCTGCTGGAGCCCCCCACCCACATCCACTAATGCATTTTATGCCACCACCATTGTGATATATCATTCTGTTTTAACAGACGTCTGCCTGCATCACATTAAAGATGTCACTCCTATTTATAGCTTGGAGTGATTCCCATAATAAAGCCCAATCCAGCTTCAGATGAAAACAAAAGGAGTTTTGCAGTCGACTTGAATAGGAGTGGAGTCAAGCCCTAAGAGACTTACATTATAGCAACAATGCCACTCTTGAGCAATGTTATTGAATGGTTTTTCAAGTTCAAGTTTCAGAAGCAAAATAAATTCTCAGTAAGAAAATCTATTCTCTTATATTCACACAAATTAAATGCTATCAGTTAATCACCCAAATGCAAACACTTTTCCACTCTCTTCTACAATCTGCCTGCTGATAAGGGGGAAAAGGGATCTCAGAGAGAAATTCACTCTGGATAGGGGAGACAACTATCCCATGAAGAATAATTATAGAAAGTGGTTTTTCACTATCTAGCTCCTCCTTTTTCCCTCATGAAAGTTATCATCATATGAAGCTTATGAAAAACCTCCTGTGTACCAAGGGTCCTGAGCCTTCACATCTCTGGAGATACTCTGCAAAGTTATGTACTATCCCCAAGTCACTGTACATTAGTGTCAGGAGAAACCGTGTGCAGTACTGTTCTGAGGAATGGCGCACACAATTACTAGATCCAGAACATTATTGCTGCTATCCTCAAGACAGAGTTTATGGATTATAGCATCAAACAGTAAGTATATAAATCCCTAATAGCCCCAGCCCTTATGGTTCTCAAGTTCCATAGTGGATTCTTTCTCTGCCACTTGAATGAATTATGGTAATAAAGTCTCCTTGTTACTTAGTAACTCTCAATCCCAACTCATTAGAGAATGCCTAACCTCCAGCAACTGGACAAGAGCCACACAAAGAGGGTCCCAGGTAACCAGTCGCAGTATTTTTTTGCCTCAGTTTACTTTCAAAACCATTGTCATGCTGATGATAGTTTCAGCTGACTAGCTTGTTATAACTGTCTGCTAGGCTTCCCCTACAAAATTATCAGATTTAGCTACATTATTTTGTCCTCACTCCTCCCTCTATTGGAAATGCCTAACAATTTAAGATCCTGCCTCCTGTTGTTTCAAATACTTTCAAGGTGTATTGTTGTTTAGTGAGCTAATACTCAAATTTTAGAGTGGAGATGCTTCTAGTGTCAGTACCGGGTTTACAATAGCGCCAGTGGCGCCAGGCCCACATTTGGAAGGGGTCCATAATGACTACTTGGAGGCCCACAAAGGGTTAATTCAGCCCTGGCCACAGCCAAGCAATGTGCTGAAAGGTGTGCTCAGAGTTGTAGTTCACGTGCCTTCCACCGAGGCCCTTGGACCCGCGCTGCCAGCTACACTAGTAGTCCCATAATGCCCAGCGCCATCCTGTGAGCTGCCCCAGTTGAAGCGAGTGGCAGGGAATGGACCAAAAAAAAGGGGGAAATGGTGCAGGGAGAGGGTTCCCAGTGCTGGGGCACTGATCCTGCTGCGCCACCCTACCCATGGGGTAGGGGCTCCTGGCTCAGCCCCCCCCCCCCGCCTCCGAGTCTCCCCCGCTTGCCTAGGGTGGCAGCAGTGCTGTGACTCTCACCATGCGCCCCCCTCCCCCCTCCCAGCAACCCTGATGCCCGGCCGTGGGCTCCTGGGAACCGTCTTGACCTTGCAGCTTCAGCCCGTGTGTGTGTCCCTGGCCACCACTGGGGGCAGCGTGGGAGAGGCTGGTTCTCTGTGGCTCTCAAGGCCAGGGGGGCAGTGACAGTGGGGTTGGCTGCCACCACCCCCTGCCAGTGAGAATGCCCAGAAACTTCTCCCCTGCACTCCGGGGAGTGGTAGAGAGCAGTTTGGGGGGAAGGGGCAGTTGTGGGGCAAGTGTGAAGGGAGAGCCAGCGGTGACTCCTTGGGGAGGGGGTAGGAGAAGTAAGGTGTGAAGGTGGGGGTTGGGTGTGGAAGGGGCAGAGGGAGGGGAGTCTGAGTTGAAGGTGGGGTTGGCTCGGGGGGGGGGTAGTAGAAGGGAGGGTGACAGCCCTGGGCTGAAAGTGTGTGGGGGGTGGGCAATAGCAGGGTGATTGAGGAGAGCCTTTGTGTGAAGGTGGGGGCTAATTGTGTGTGAGAGGACAGTAGGAGGCAGGGGAGAGGGCCAGATGTGAAGGTTGGGGTGGGGGCTTGAGGCTAGATTATGTTGGTAGATTGTAAATCAGGGGTCGGCAACCTTTGTCATGCGGCTTGCCAGGGTAAGCACCCTGGTGGGCCGGGCCAGTTTATTTACCTGCTGACGCGGCAGGTTCAGCTGATCGCGGCCCCCACTGGCCGCAGTTCGCCGTCCCGGGCCAATGGGGGCGGCAGGAAGCCGCGGCCAGCACATTGCTCGCCCGCGCCGCTTCTCACCGCCCCCATTGGCCTGGGACAGCGAACCGCGGCCAGTGGGGGCCGCAATTGCCCGAACCTGCCGCGTCAGCAGGTAAATAAACTGGCCCAGCCCACCAGGGTGCTTACCCTGGCAAGCCGCATGCCGAACGTTACCGAGCCCTGTTGTAAGTGCATGTGTACCTGTCTGTCTGTCTGGCCCTTTCTCCCTGCAAAAGACAGGCACCAGCAATTTTCCTTCCCACACTCCAGCCCAGTAACTTCACTGTTTCGCTTAAAGTCATGAGGGATGGTGAGGCAAAGGGAGAAATAGGCTAAAGAAACTTTTCTTTTTAATATTTAAACATTACTATATCAAAGTAGAAAATCCAGCTTTCAAAAAATGTATTTGTGAAACATCACTTTAGGTGGTAGGGGTGAGGTGGAGATGCAGGTGCAACTCCACTGACTGCTACATCCGAGTTTTATATGGCTCATAACTGTGCTAAATGAACATTTGTGTTCGGGTCCCCAAGCAGGCCCTGAGTGTTTAAACAAAAAAGACAAACAACTCCTCCCACACAAGTAAACCAAAAATCAAGAATATTCTGGGTATACTGATGATTGCCCACTTTGTTCTCTATGGGCTGAATAGAGGTCTCAATCAACCATGGCTTCAAATATCTTAGTTTTTGAATAAATGTTTTCATCCCCATCCCAGCAGTACCATGGCACCATCATGCTCACTACATGGGAGCCCACAAATATGTTTGGCGCAGGGCCCACAGAAGATTAATCCGACCCTGCCAAGTGTTTTGCAGGTGTTTTGCAAGCTGACGCTGAACGACCACAGGAGGGCGCTGAGATCGTTACTTTTCACTGTCCCCTGCCAGACAGTGCCCTGCAAGTCCCCAGGAAACGCTTCAAGCCAATCCGCCCCATCCCGTCTCATACAGGCAGAGGGCTGTGGGTCTATTTGGCCGGCCGGAGACTGACACTGCAAGCCAACAGCACGCACTGCCGTGTGAATAGATTTGCGGCCAGGCAGATGCTGCCCCGAGGCTGTGCTGAGCAGAGTGGCTGCGCAAAGCCCGAGCAAACGGACTGTTTGGGGCCTCGCCATCGAGGCTCAGTTGATTAAGACCTGGGGTCCCCGGCGCCTTTGATCTCCGCTTATCAAAGCGAGCCCTCAGCAAGCCTCGCTTGGCACGCTGAGCAAACACAGTCCCGGCCCCAGAGACAGCGCTGAGCCCTATCAGCTGCCGAGCCAGTGCGCCGGACGCCGCGTTGTGCGGGAAGCCAGGCAAGCCGGGTGCCCTGCAGCCCCAGCCCGCGGGGCCCAGAGGGCTGCGAACCAGCCCTACACGTGGGGGGAGGGAGGGCACTGCCACGTGCCCAATCGCACCGGACACCGCGCCATGGGGGAAGGAGGCTGCTCTAGTCTGTGTGTAACGTGCAGGCTGGTACGGCACCGACCCTGCGGCGCTGCGCAACGTGCAGGCCGGCACCGTTCCGTATTAATGAAGCGCGGGGGTGGGGAGATTAGCCGGGCAAGTTACTGAAGTCCAAGCCCATGGCCAGAGCCTGTGCAGCGCAGCCCGCTCGCTTCCAGGGCTCCTAAGTAGCCAGCGCGCCTCTTCTGGTGCACGTCCTGGGCAGGGCAGCCCGAGCGGCTGGCTCTGCTTGTAGGTAACCAAGGGGCGGACTGGCTTGATTTGGAGCCAACTGTTACAGCTCTGCAGAAGCACAGGGCTGGGAGTCTTATGGGAAGTGCCGCAGGGTGGCCCCAGGGAAGCGCTGCGCTAAATGAGAGCAGAGAGGCGGGAATCCCACCTTTTAAGGGATGAGAGCGCGCAGCCAGGGCCGGGAATAAATGATTCTGAGAATAAAGTGATAACTCTGTGTGTTCTTGGGAATTGATTCTACTGTTTGAGGCCTTAAAAGTTCCTACTAAAGCAAAGGGGCTCAGCTATCAATGCTGAGTAACAAAGCAGCCAATAGTGTACATTAACTGAGTCCTGTAGTGGGAGCCCACCTTACCATACAGAGGGGAGACATCTTTTCAGACCTCGGCACCCTGGTTTCCCTAGGTGCGCCATTATAAAAGAATACTTAACCGTGCAGCATAGGCAGTTAGACACCAAAACCCAGAGCTGAAGCAGCGCCCTGCGTATGCGCCAAAACTTGTCTCTTACACCCTGTTGGTCCAATGAAAGATACTACCTCACCCACCTTGTCTCGCTAATAGCCTGGGGTCCACACAGCTACAACACTTGCAAAAAAAGTGTGCGTCAGACATGCTCCCCTGTTCAAACAGATTTTCTTCCTCATAGCAAAGCCCTAATGTGCTATGCCAAGCCTTTGTTTATTTCCTATTAGCCGAGATAAGCTTGCCTGGAAAGTTTAATCTCACACTACAAGGCCCGATCCTGCCTCTAATTACACTAGTAACCCTAGAGCACTGAACAGTTCCTTTGAAGTCAATGTGCGAGTAAAGGCTACAAATCCAGACCATCGCTTGCATATGCCACAGTGGGATGATGCAACGTGTTTTTAAAGCACCAAACAGCACTACTAGCCCATTAAGAGCGGAACGGGGCTTCTTTGGTAGCTCAGAGCCTGCCTGGCAGGTGGAAACCTCACAGTCCAGGCCTCTTAAATGCGCAACGCCCCCCAAAACCAGAGGGGGCGAGGCAGGCTCGCTCAAGAACCATTGTTATGAAATCCTGGCCAAATGGTAGTAACAATATACAAACACTTGCTGCTGCGGCTATCTAACATCCAACTAGAGCGGGGGGAGCACGGGAGCGCTAATAGTCAAGTCGCTCCGTCCCCATGAGGGATGCTAAGGCACCTCTTTACAGCAAAGGCTTATTTTGTAACTTCGTCCCTTTGCACTCTGGAGTCAGAATAACCCTTTAATTTATGTGTCACCAAGTGATGAACTATTAGTGCTACCCAGTGCCTAAACGCCTGTTAAAAGGACCGGCAGCCGCGCCTTATCACTACGTGCTAATCAACCTAGATTTGCTTTAGGGGGCTTCGACCAGATACTTACTTTGGCAAACGGTTTTCGGCAGCTTGGCGCTGCACTGGCCTTTGATCTCCGTTGTATGTTTAACCAGCGTCTCCCGTTCCCCGGAGGGGGCAAATGCTGCCAGTTGAGGAAAGCAGTTGAATAAAGTTAAAATACGCCGCTTTATAGGGGGACTAGACAGCTTCGGACTCTACCTCCTCTTCCTACATTTGTACAAGATAACCCATCCTTGCGCTAATTTGCAACTAACAGATGCCAGGCTCCCTCTAAATATCCCATCAAAGGGTAATTAGAAAGCGTGCCCTCCATTCTTACGCGTCGTTTGATGTGGAGATTGGGTGTGTTTTGTTTTGTTCAAAGAAGATTATTTACAGTGAAAAACGGCAACTCAAACAGCACCCTCCGGGGAAACGATTGTGCCTCGTTAAATGCCCTAATGACACCTAACAGAGCCGAGTAATGTTCGGCTTCCCCCCCGAATACACAAAAGTCCACATTGGGGTGACTAGTAACGTTGATTGGGCAGCTGACACTGGGCACAGGCGACACGCAGCGGCCCGGAGGGGGGGGGGGGCTCGGCGCTGTGTGACAACATGGTTCAAAAGGAGGGATTTAATTAAGTCACGAAGTGTACGCGATTCCCACATAACAGGCAGCCCCTGGTGCCCGCAGCTCAGCGGGAGACGCTGCTCGGAGCTCGCAGCCGCAAAGAGACTTGTGGAAGCGGCAGCAGCTGCCTGGGGATTCATCGATAATTGCCACGGCGGCGATTGCGAAACCCCGCTCTTGGGGCTCGGCCAATGAGGGAGGCTTTGTGGGGGGCAGCAGCGCAACCCCCCGGCTCTCTTTGAAATCCCATCTTTGCCTGTGGCGCCCTCCCCCCACCCCGTAGGGGCGGGACCACGAACCGGCCCCCGGGAGTATAAAGGCAGCAACAGCCAGGCAGGTAGTTACCAGTAGCGAGTAGCTGTGCGGAACATCTCCCTGCGCCACCTAGGGCTTGTGGTCCCCAGCCCACCAGGAGTACAGCTACTGCGCGGGTCCCTCACCTCGGGCGGGGCGGATCTGACCCCTTGGCTTCAGCTCGCTGCCGCTTGGAAGATGCTGCTGGGCGCGGCCCGTCTTTGCGTGGCGCTGGCGGCCGCTCTGTGCTGCTGCCCCTGGGCGGTGTCGGCGTCGAGTGCCGGGTTCGGCCCCAGCCTCCTCAACTCCAACGCCATCAAGAACCTGCTGCCAGGCGGGGGCGCCGGGCTGGGGGGCTCCTCCGTCAGTGCCGCGCCCGCAGACTCCCTCCTGCTGGAGGGGGGCAACAAGCACCAGGCCGTCGAGACCCACCAGGTATGTGACCTCCCCGTGAGCGGGGCTCCTCTGCCCCCCGCGCGGCGAGCCCACCCCCCGCCTCACTGGCGCTGTGTCTCCCTTGCAGCCTTACACCTGCTCGGAGGACGAGGACTGCGCCCCGGACGAGTTCTGCTCCAGCGCCCCGCGCGGAGCCGGCCCCGCAGTCCCGCTCTGCCTCGCCTGCAGGAAACGCCGGAAGCGCTGCCTGCGCCACGCCATGTGCTGCCCGGGCAACTACTGCAATAACGGTGAGCGGCGGGGCGGGGTGCGGGGCCGTGCCGCGCTGTTTGGGGTGGCTGCCCCGGCCCGGCCTGGCTGCAGGTGCAATAGCTAGACTCACATGGGTCCCAAGGGCCGTGTGTCTGCGCCACTGCGGGGACCACCCGCCTGCCCCATAGCTGCGCACCTGCTTATGTAGCAGCCTCAAGCCGGGCCCTGCTGTTACCCAGGCTGTGCTGACTCCTGCCCCTTCCCCCTCTCAGGGATCTGTGTGCCATCTGAGCAAGGTCACTTTCTCCCCGGGGAGATGGAGGAGACCATCATTGAGAGCTTCAGTCCTGACCATGGAATCCCGGACTTGCATCCCAAAAGGACCACATCCCCTTCCCAGTCGCACCACCTGAAAGGTAAGGGGGCCTGGTGGCTCCTACAGTAGCAAGTGTAACTAGTGGGGGGTGGGTTAGCCTCAAACCTTGCTTAGGCTTCCCCCTATTCCTGCAGTGTACTAAACCCATGTGTAAAAGGCCTTTTAACTAAGGCACAGCCTGAGGTGTCTGCCTGAAATAGCACCGGAGACAGCACTGAGGCTAAATGCAGCCATCCAGCTGCTAGTCTGTGGCTCTTCCCGACCCCCAACTATTTTCTGACAAGCCCTAGACAAAGTCTGCCTCTTATACTGCAATTGCTTGTTCAAGTCTCTGCTGTTTGACTCTGCTGCAGTCAGACAATTTACCACAGGCTTTTAATCACTTTCTTCTTTCAAAGGTCAGGAAAGTACCACCTGCCTCCGCTCTTCTGACTGTGCTGCTGGATTGTGTTGTGCACGTCACTTCTGGTCCAAGATCTGTAAACCTGTCCTTAAGGAAGGCCAAGTATGCACCAAACACCGAAGGAAAGGCTCTCATGGCCTGGAGATCTTTCAGCGATGCTACTGTGGAGAAGGTCTGTCCTGTCGGCTACAAAGAGATTATGCAACTACCAACTCTTCCAGACTGCATACTTGCCAAAGACATTGAACACCACTCCTCACTACATAGGATGGACTTTGGAGAGGGTTTCTGGGCAGTGCATTGTTTGTTTTGGCAGCTCATCTCTAAGGATGTACCGATTCGGAGGTTACACTAAGTACTCTATTTCCCCTTCCTAAAGCTGGAGTATGAGGCTTGTTTCTTTAAGAAACTTTCAGTGACTAATTGCAGTAAATTACTGTGTTGTAAATACTCAATGTGGCACTTAACTGTACATATTCCAGAATTTTAATTTTTCTAAAGGTGCTGCATGATCTCTAGTCTGCTATTGTGACACATCTTGTACACACTGGTTTTATATCTTCCTAAGTCTATGAATTGTCCATGTGGAAGTGAAATAAATAACTTTAAAAAAAACAAAACACCACGACTGGCATTTACTGATAAATTTCTCCCTACCTGTGGTCTAAATGAAGACCCAAATAAAAGCAAGCTTAAATCACATTAATAGCTTGTTAACTCTACAACATGATGTCCCAAATGGATGTACACTTGTCAGAAACAATGATATGCATATAAACTGAGATGTCTCCTTTTCTTAAAGCTCTGCATAGGAAGAGGTCCAGAGTTGGTTAAATAAGAGTGAGGAGGCTCTATGAATGGTGGCGTTCTCTATTCCGTTTCTCTCAATTCAATTGACCTGGAAACCATAAATCCTAAGTTGTGGGTGCTCTCAATGTGGAGGAGAGAATCATCTTTTTCCCCAAATACATGCATTTGCTTTCACTACCTGTGTTTGTTCTATATATATATAAAAAAACGTAAGTCCTGTTGCCACAAACAAAATGCATTCTATATACTTCCCATCTATGGGGGGATCAGAAATCATCGCCCTACTTGAAGAGAACATTCAAGAAGGCCTGAGTAGGAGAAGGCTAAACCCCCCTACTCCTTTCTGAGAGATGGAGGTGCTTGCTAGCACTCTCTCCCCTCATCTGGAGAGTAATGTGTGAAAGTAGCTTCTGCTGGCTAGCTTTAACTCCCAGTGTCTTTTTCAGGTGCTTGCAGCTCAGCCATTAAACCAAAGAAACTGCGTGCACCTCTAGACTCCTGCATCCAAGTAATAGAGCCTCAGCTGGTGTGAATTGCCATTGGCTCCATTGATACTCTTTAATCCTTCCAAACACACACAAGTGCTGTGACAAGTCACTTTCCTTCCAGTGCCTTACAGGCTGGCTTAGAGTTGAAGTTCACAAAGGTGAGAGGGGCTCAGGAGTCTGGGATACCTGGAAGTGTTGCAGGAGAAATCTTTCCCCTCCAAATCACTGTTTTGCTTTGTTTGCCTTCTGAGCCCAAATCACTGTGACTGCCTCTCCTAGGATGTGTGGAAGCAGTACTTTATTAAATGTGAAGGCAGCTTTAATGTCCTGTGACATGCACTCACATAGAAATGCAGCCTTTTCCCTATATTGCTTTAATGTTACTGAAATGAGTTCAGTTTCATCTCAAAGGGCTATTGCCAATAATGTCTGTTGCATTGGGGCTTGCTTAATTCAGTGACCAATGGGGCCATATCAAGGCACAGGAAATTGGCGTGGTGTGACACTGCCTTTTAGAGGTAAATTTCACCTCTGAGCTTGAAACGCTCTTTCCCCTTGCAGAGCTTTAAGCATCAGGAAGATACAGTTCCCACTGATTAAGGCCAGGGTCGCAGGAAACCACTTGCTGCAAAGTGAGGAAAGAGGATCCTTCTGACTTAGAGGAAGCAGCAGCCAATTCCTGAAGGGGGAAGTGCACTTAAGTTAGCCGTCTTCAGACCACTTAGAACTGGATTTCAGTTTCACATGGAAAATGGTAAGGGGGTTTCCACATAGGAGGGCATGGACCTCGATGTTTTACCAAGTAATAAATTAAACTGTTTTCACCCACTTGGTTATAAGGTCATTCATAGCAGCCTATGACGAATAATCCAGTGGTTACAATGAGAAATGAGCCAATTGTGAGCTAGGTTACTACAGTTATAGATTAAATCAGAACCCAGGGAAATACATTTCTGCAGCAGCAAAATTTCAGCAGCATGCTGGTAGCATTTCATTGTATATCTTATTTTTATTAGCACCAAAAGCATGCAAGATACCATTGTAAAATGAGACATGTATCTGAAATGCCTCAATAAGCATTGGTCAAGAATTTAACATAATTGAACTATGTTGCACTGTAATATAAGTGGTATTTGAGCCGTCAAGATAATTTGGTGAGAGTACAAAAGTCAATGCATATTGGGCTCAATTGAGCAGTGGTGTTAATGGTAGCATAAGTCAGGGTGGATAAAAATCAATGACTTTTTTAAAAACATCAAATTGGATTTTTTATTAAATTGGATTTTTTTCTATAAAATGTTTTTAAGGGGAAAAAACCTATCTAAGGATAGTTTTAATTAAGATACTTCATAGCTCAAAGATATCTCACCATGGAATAGGGATTATAAATTCTAATTCTATAGTATGAGACAATATATTCATGTAATGTTTAAGAAAAGTTTTGTAAATGAGTTCCAATAGTTCATGGATTAGGGACCCAATCTTATGTGATTCCACAGGCTTCTGTATAGATTATTTAGGTTAATCTTTCTATCTACCCAATGGGACGCAATGCTCAGTCTAGAATATACCGTCAGAGATGCTTAGTTTTGCAGTTCTCAAACTGTGGATTTGTGTCTCCAGAGGTAACATGTTTGTTAACAGCAAAAATGTTTTTAAATAAATAAATAAATAATATATAGAGGTGAGAAATAACAGACCTCAACCGTATTGTCCCTCTGCAAATTTGTGTACACAGAGTCAATCCCTTACCACTCTCTAAAAGTGCAAAGTTTCAAAAAGTTCCATGACTAGAAGATTGTTGGGGGCGGAATAGATATGGCCAAGGAGAAGCAGTCTGGAGATAAATGTGAGAAGCGAGGGAAATATACTTGTTTCGTTAAAATATTATATGTTTGCTGTTGAAGAAAAATATCCAGAATACTTAACATTGTTTTAGTTAAATAAAACAATTTAAATGTCTATCTGGTGATGGTCTCCTCCTAATACAGCATGGCAAGAAAATCCTCCAAATATTAATGATTAACCTGTTGAATTGAAGACAGTTCACCTTCCAATGCCTGCATAAATATCTGCTTCAATTACCTTTGGTAAATGAAATAACTAAAAAAATCATTCATTTTCTGATAGAGCTGTAAAACAAATCTGAAAAGTTTTCAAAATAAATCACTGTTTAAAAATATATAGTGTGTACTTTCTAAAAATGAAACATACATCTATCTCTGAGTTGTCAAGAATATGTATTAAGGTTATAACAACCAACAAGAATGCAGTTTTATGTAGAAAACCATGATTAAATCGAGTCTTCCTGAATAGTGATTTAAATCATGATTTAAGGCAACTTGATTTAAATCAAAGCCACCCTGGATGTTCAGACGGTATGGTCAGAAAATGGGTGTAAGTGGTAAAGTAACTCAGTGGTTTTGGCATTTGGTCAGTGTTAAAAATTAGTAACTATGAGGAAAGCACAATTGTAAAGTGTGTGTGTGTGTGTGTGTGTGTGTGTGTGTGTGGATTTGCAGTGGGATTGCATACTTTACCATGCGTACTCTTGTAACTTTCTTCTATAGTCCTTCTTCCAAGTTATCCCCTGGTTTTGGCATCTGTTTGATGCTATTGTTTTATAGGGGCACTCATCATTATGATATCAGCGATATAGATTCACAAAGGTATTTAGGCACCAAAATCTGGGTTTAGGCATTTAAGTCCCAGTTTTAGGCTCCAATTCATGAAAATCCTGCTGAACCCTGAAGGCACCTGAACTCACTAGGCACCTACCTTTTTGCAGTAAAAATTTCCCTGGGTGCCTATGTTTCTGCCTCAGGGCAGGGCCAGTGCTACCATTAAGGCAAACTAGGCAGTTGCCTAGGGTGCCAAGATTTGGGGGCGCCCAAAAGCGGTGCCCCCAATTTTTTTTTTACAGTGTTCCTGGCCTGGGCTGCCGGCGGTGTGCTGACACATGCGGCTCAGACTCCCTCTCCCAGCACAGCGGCCGCTCCATGCAATTATTGTCATTGCTGGCAGGGCGGTGTGCTCAGGGAGGGTGCATAGCAGAGGTGAGCTGGGGTGGGGAACCCTGCTGCAACTCCCCCCACACTGCCCTCAGGCAGCCTCCCCCCCCCACGGCGGCAGCTCCCCACCCCCCCGGCCCGGGGAGCCGTGCAGCAGCTCCCCACCCCAGTTCACCTCTGCTCAGCCCCCTCCCCGAGCACGCCGTCGCTGCTCCACTTCTCCCGCCTCCCAGGCTTGCCGCGCCAATCAACTGTTTGGTGCGGCAAGCCTGGAAGGGGAAGAGAATTAGAGCAGGGGCGGCGTGCTCGGGGAGGAGGCGGAGCAGAGGTGAGCTGGGGTGGGGAGCTGCCGCACAGCTCCCTGGGGGGAGGAGCTGCTGCCGGGGGGGGGCACCTTAGGGCAGAGGGGAGTGGGGAGCTGCTGCAGGGCAGGTAGGGGGGAGAGGGCAAGGTGGAAGTTTCACCTAGGGCGCGAAACTTCCTTGCACCGACCCTGACTCAGGGTATGCACAGTGCTGCCTCACTCCAGGTATCCAGTGGCCTGTCCACTGCCTGAGCCCCAGAGCAATTCACAAACTCATGAAGATAAGCTTTGGCTGCATAATATCTAATAGACATGCTCAGAGGTTCACACAGAACACCTGGGGAGTGGGGAAGAGAACCTCCCTCATAACATTTATCCCAGTGGTTAGGTTATTCAGTGTGTCACATTACCTCTCCACAAGAGGGGGAGGGATCTGTCAATTCTCAGGTGAAAGCCCTAACCCCTGGGTCATTGGCTACTCTGATGTGGGGCACCCTCAATCGCTCCTGTTGAAGCTGTTCCACGTTGGAGCAGAAGGATTGGACTTCTGCATCTCCAACATCCTGAGACAATGCTCTTACCACTAGGCTTTAGAGTTATTCAGATGCTAATGTGTTTTCCCTCTCTCTTTGCACCCAGTGACTCTTTATGTAGGATGTGACAGATCCCTGACAAAAAGTTATGCAGGAGGTCCTCCTCCTCCTTCCTCTCCACCATCCTGGCTTCTTACAAAAAATTCCTTAAATGCCTAATTCCAAAGAGGGTTCATAGCTGATATCTACAAATTATGCCAGTGATGAATTTGGACCATTGTTTTCATTCAGGGTTTTTGTTTGCTCCATATCTCAGGATACTAATACCTAGTGTTTATCTTTTCCATTATGAAGATTTTTGGAGGGTGCGGGGCCGGGGGGGCATTAAAAACACAAGCAGCGCTTTGGGGGAAGGGGAAGTGGGATATTGTGTGTGTGTTTTCCACCCTAGTTTACTTTTGTTTACCTATTATCTTTCACAGAGTATTCTGACAAAATAATGAAGAAACATCAAAGAAACCTATAATAATAACTTTGAGAGCTGAAAAAATATGCTATATAAATTAAAAGAACTTTACAGACATTAATTCCTCATTTAAACAGACATACGTAATTGTCCTGAAGTCACATAGGGTGAAATTCTCCCCTGTGCAGAGGGCCATCAAAGGTCCAAGAGTCATTTAAGTCCTACTTCAGATCTCAATTCTTAGCACTGAGGTGAATTTCACTGTAGTGAATCATTTGCAGAGCCAACACTCAAACCCCAGGATTCCTGATTCCCAGTCTTGTGGTTTAACAGCTATACAGACTGCCTCCCCTATTCATGACAGATATACTAAGTAGAAGTTATAAAATGAAACGTTATTATAATTTTAATAACGTTCTCCTAAACATCTTTCTGATGTTTTTTCTCCCTTTTGTTTCCTGCTGGAATTTATTTTTGAAATGTTATAATCTTTTACTTACCAGACAAACCTCTGCTCACATAAACAAAGGTTTCAAATAGGTCAGTAATAAAATCCCTTCCTAAAAGAGAAATTCTTTGTTCAGTAACATGTTCTTACATTTGAGATGATGATATCATTATTTACACAAAGTCATGCTAATCTTACTGGCATGTGGTGAAATGAAGAGGACAGTACGTACTGCAGTTTGCCCTATGTCTGATTATTGAGTGGTTCATCCTTAGGGTAAACATCTTATTCTTTAGATTCCCCTCCCATTTTTATACTTCTAAACATTGTTTCTGATTTATCTTAGGCCCTAATATAGAGATGCATCCTTGCTCAAGAAAACATTTAAGTATGTGCTTAGTTTCCATTGACTTCAGTAGGACTTAACTTTAAGGGTGAACTTAAGAAGGTGCTTAGGTGTATCCTGAATTGGGACCCCAATGAACATAAAATGATTAATTAGTCCAGGCCTCTTCAAGTTCAGTCTCCCAATCTACAAGTCTAGCCCCTAGACACCAGTGACTCCTTTAACAGATGAATTTATTTCGCTAGAGGGCAGTGTATCAGGAGCACTAGCATCAATCACAACCAGTGTGGCGTGCAATTAAAAAACCCACGATTGTCTAAAATAATTAATAAAACTTCCACTATACTTCTGTTGTGCAAGAAACAGTAATATGTGTTTTATACTTTTGCTTCCGACACAGAGCTACCCACAGAGATTTCAGAAAACAATATTGACAAAAGTTTTTTATTTTTATAGAAATCGTTCGTTGATCCTACAGAGACCACAGCATGCAAGTATTTAAAAAAACATGAAAGCACTGCACTGAGAGAGCAGGTGAAAAGCTTAGTGGAAGTAAGGCTGCATAGAAAAGCTGTTAACTACAAAAACATGTATCCTAAACCACCTGCTTAAGCTGTTTTTACTCTCTTCCAATTTGTTGAATTCAGATCTCTGTATAATTGAACCCTGATGTCATTTGAGTTGGGAAAAATCCATACAGGTGGCTTAACATCTAATTATTTCATTCGTAATGAAAGGCACAGGTGTAAAAGTATAAATGTTGTTTTCTTTATGTTATGCAGTAAGTCACGTTTCTTCTTTAAACAAAATAGCTACATCTCTGATAATCCAAAGTGATGTTTATGGTTCCTTTTACCTTGTACTGTTTCTTGTACTTGTTCTTTAGCTGTGTGTGATTTGTGTCCCTAATTAAAGCTTTTAATTGTGCTTGAGGGTAATTGAGAAACTGATATAGAAGGCAGTTCTAGGCAGCAGCTCTTCTGATCTTTGATCTTCTGTTTCACAGACTTTGTGGTGTGTTTTCCTCTTAGTTACTAACTTTTTATTAAAGGTAAGCGATTGTTGAGAGTACAGTTCTTTTCTTAAGTATTAAAAGAGTTATACAAAATTAGGGAATACAACAGAGTTTTGACAGTATAGGTTGTGCTACACTAAGTACGGTACACACCAGCCACTTCAATGGTGCACAACTCATGAACCAGAAAGGAGAATCAGGCCTATTGTTTTTACATCAATCCTTTATCGGTTTATCTTTCCTCAGCTAGTTCATCTATTAATACTTCTGTTAGTTGAGCTGTGTGACTTTACCTTGAGCTATACCTGCATTTGAGGATAAGTTTGGATCCGGGTTTTAGGCTGACAGTGGGCTTGAGTCTCAAAAAAATGCTTTACATGGGGACCTAAACTGATAGGACTCCATTACATTTAGGCAAGTGGTAGACACTACCAATTTGGTCACTTTAATGTGAACTCACTACACAAATACATCATTTGAAAGCTTATGACTACTTTAAGATGTCTGATGTGGAGCTTTCAAGTGGTGCTTTTACCATAGAAACTGATATGACACTGACAGTCAACAGATTACAATGACCGTTTGGAAGTATTGTAGTCAGAACAGTGATCTTTATGTTTTTAATCACCAAAAAGAGTGTCTCCAAAATGGTAAAGATGTAACACTAGGTATTAGTGTCCTGAGAAATGGAGCAAAAAATCCCTTGAATACAGGAAGTAGTTCACCCTCCACATTTTTCATTCATGTTGCAATGATGATCTAATATCTGGTTTACCTTTGTAAATGGTGGTAGTTTGGCTAGTAACTTGTCTTTTTTCGATGAGTAGATGGAGGCACAAGTTATTCAGGTCTCTGTGGGTTTGCTTTACTTTCTTGCTCTGGTCATATAGTTGCCAACTTCCTTGCTGCTGAAATTGTGGCTTGTTCATCATACTCTCCCAATTTGGCAAGATCTCAGAAGCTCCCTTTGTGTGAACAAGATCAATGTCGTTTGGTAGTGGTAGTAGTCTTCAGACACCAGGAGAGACCTCAAAGAGCATTCATTGGTAGGTGACAAGAGTTTATTTTCTCAAGTATTTTTCCTGGCAACTTGATTCTGGATGTGTTCTAGGTTTTTCAAATGCTGCATACAGCATGAGAGACTGATTGCCCCGGGAAAATAAGAGACTTTTCTTTCCCAAACTTCAGTGACTTATTCCATGTGAAGCTGGAGTATATGCAGACTGTTCTTGAAATATGGCTCTAGCCATTGAATGGAAGGTATGCTTTCCATCAGTGGGCTCTACATTGATGTCTATATTATCATCTCCTTCTCGGATTTGATTTCCACCTGCATTAAGTGGAACAATTCCATATGGAATGAACAAACCTTCCTGGAATCTTTCCACTTCCTCAGAATTCTGTCCAGCACTGGTGACTTGACAGTTTTGTATTCTTTTGATTTTCTTGACAAAACACATTTTTCAAAATTTGTGAAGAGTCTTTTTCTCTTTGATGTAACTTCTAAGGGGTGTGCACTGTCCACATCTTCATATACTGTAACTTCCCTGTAGAGGTAAAATGTCCAAAGTATATTGTTAGCATACCACAACTTTTCATCTGTACAAGTATACAGATGTGCTAAATTAGATATATATTTAAGTGTCAAGATTGCCATATTTGTTTAATGAGCACTTTGATTGAAGCCCAATATGAAGCAGTGTTTTTGTCATCTCTAACATTAATAGTGACCTGTGGATATGTGTTTGAAATGAAAAGCTAGTTTCTAGAATATGTTAAAGGCTAATAGTACATGCATAGAAAATTACAAATAAAAACCTTCTACCAGGAAACCTAGATGCTACGTTATATGTACAAAAGCCTACAAATGGAAAAGCATTACATTAGGAATTCACGTACATTTATATCTACCCACTATGTAGTACAAACTATGGGCATGCAATCTACTGCTACTAGTGCACAACCTACAGTGAGATACTGATCTGGTCAGCAAACTTCAACTGAAAATATAGAAGACTACTATAATCACTTGTGAGATACTTTGACAATTAAGAATATGCAATGGAGAATATTTCATGTTAGTATATTGCAAAATGTTGATATTCATAATTCTTGCCACATGCTAAACAGCTTCATTTTTTCTGAAAACAAACAAACTTGCCCATGCAAAACCAACAAAAATCTTGTAATACATGGTCATTTGGTAATTTTTACCAATAAAGACCACATGAAGGTGTTGACATTAATTTAAACAGTAAAAACTGTAGTCATAGTTCTGTTTCATATTTGCAGTGTTTCTGGAACTGTGCAAAAACTGACTCTCACTCATTTTGGGTACCATTGTTGGACCTTGCCTACATCTATATGGCACCACTCAACAGCTCCATATCATACCTCTTGTAAACATACATAAAATAAGCTTTCAAATGATATACAATGTGGTTTGGGTAGGGTGGATATAATAAATTCCAAAAATATGGCCCTTTTGGGAGAATTTCAGCATGCCTAATTACCACGTGTCCTCATGACTAGGCATAAAAGTGGAAAAAAATGAATGTCAAAAGCAAGGAAAGAAGGTGTACACATGTTAATGTTTGAATGCTAAGGGCACTGGTATGAAAAAATACTAAGATGTACCAATCCATCACTGAGGTTAGTAAATCCATGTGTGTTGTGAATCCATTACCAGGCAGTTCAAGTAAATAATACATCCATCAGCATGCCACACAATCTGGCATAAACTATGAAACAGACATCAGTAAAATATGAACAAAACCAGAATCTCAAAATTTAAAACTCTTTAAATTTTGGGGGAGATACATTTGCCAGTTTCAAGTCCAGGATTTGAACAACTCAGATCAGATCCAAAAGGGGAAAAGACCTATTTTTCAGTTTGGGTTTGGATCTGGTTTTAAAAAAAGATCTCAAGATGGTGAAAATCTCACAAGAAAAATGGATTGTGCAAGATTTCCACCATTCACTACAGCAGAACTCTTGAAATATAACGGTGCCTTTGAATCCTATTCCAAACCCTCACCCTGATTCATCTTTGAAATGAAAACCTGAAGTCTGATCTGAATCGGAATCCTCAGTCCATATTAAATATGTGTTTCATTGTTGTTTGTTGTTTGTTTTATTAGTTAGCAATAGAATTAAGAAATCTGAAATTCTTATGGCAAGGCAGTTTATTTGACCCAGTTTACCTTTATGGCAGCTGCATTTGTACACATACTGGGTCTCAGGCAGTGGACACATACTGCGTTTTTCAATTTTCAGTGTGCAGTGTTTAATGCTCCAGACTGACCATTAGTTAAAAGATGACAACTCCAGGGAAAATTAATTGAGGAATGTAAAAGTCTTCATATGTTATGTAACTCAAGTATGTGCTCTATCTAAGGAATTATTAGCCAAGCAAGTTGCATTGGAGGAGAAGGGTTTAGAAATGGTTAGAATTAGTGAACAAGCAACAGGAACAACAATGCATCAGAAAAAAAGCAAATGTTTCACTATCGGTAAGAAGTTGTGTGTTGTATAGGTTTTTAAAGTATTTTATATCTCACTGATATTAATACGCTATTAGTATAGCTATGGCAATCTTTCTGTTACATAACTTTATAATCAGTCTGCTGGTGCCTGTATTACATTTTAAACTGAAAACAATCCAACACAATAAATGGTAAAGCCATTCTGTTCTCAGTGAAACACATCTGCTACTTGGCCTTTTGTTTTAATGTTATTGGATTACTAGAAGGAAAATTAAATCAAAATTATTAGTAAAAAAATACAATAATGAGACAGTTGAGCCGGGAGAACATCTTGTGATTGATTGCCAAGTGGAAGAGGAGTCCGATCATGATTTTTGTATTGTACATATTTAGTCTATAATAAACACAGGTAAACAGTGCTGTGGCACTAGCAAGGTACTGTGAAAAAAATCGTCGGTGACGGCAACAGCAAAAGAAATTATTTTTGTTTCTACAAGCGTCCATGGAAATAAAACACAGTATCTGTGAGCAGAAACGTGCCAAGTAAAAATATGGATTTTCTCATAACTCCAGTGGACCTGTGGTGCCCTAGTGAGTTAGTTCAGGCTATGGCTTTATGTAGCTCATAAGTGAAAATAGAGTATAGTTTCATGTGCTCATGTTTTCTACATGCAAATATCTCAGAATGCACAGCAGTTACAAATTACAATGAAAATATTGCACTAAGGTAGGGACAGTTGGCAAGGAGAAGCATGAAGGATTGCCAGAGGAGACCCAGCGATATGTTCCCAGGTTACATCATGATGCTGTCTTAAATAAGGGTATGTCTACACTACGAAATTAGGTCAAATTTATAGAAGCTGGTTTTATAGAAATCATTTTTATACAGTCGATTGCGTGTGTCCCCACATAAAATGCTCTAAGTGCATTAAGTCGATGGACCGCTTCCACAGTACCGAGGCTAGCGTTGACTTCCGGACCGTTGCACTGTGGGTAGCTATCCCGCAGTTCCCGCAGTCTCCGCCGCCCATTGGAATTCTGGGTTGAGATCCCAATGCCTGATGATGCAAAAACAGTGTCGCGGGGGGTTCTGGGTACATGTCGTCAGGCCCCTCCCCCCTCGTCACAGCAACGGCAGACAATCGATTCGCGCCTTTTTACCTGGGTTACCTGTGCAGACAATGTACCATGGCAAGCATGGAGCCCACTCAGCTCAGCTCACTGTCACCATATGTCATCTGGGTGCCAGCAGACATGGTACTGCATTGCTACACAGCAGCAGCTAATTGCCTTTTGGCAGTAGACGGTGCAGTATGACTGGTAGCTGTCATCAGCTATCTGGGGTCTTGGCTACACTCGGGGATTCACAGCGTTGCCGCGGCAGTGCTGTAAAGCGCAAGTGTAGTTGCACCACCAGTGCTGCGAGAGCTCTCTCGCAGCGCTGCAAGTACACCACCTCTCTGACGGGAATACCTTGCAGCGCCGCGAGCGAGTGTGCAGCGCTGCAGGAGCTGTGCTTGGTTGGGTGTTTTTACACACCCCTGAGCGCAGCAAGTGCAGCGCTGTGAATTGCCAGTGTAGCCAAGGCCTGGGTGCTGGCAGACATGGGGCTGCATTGCTATACAGCAGCAGCTCCTTGCCTTTTGGCAGTAGATGGTGTATTACGACTGGTATCCATCATTGTCATATTCCTCACTGAGTTCAGTCAGAGGCACCTGGGCAGACAGGTTTTGTCTCCTGGAGACTCAGTCCTGCCAGCAGTCCTATTGAACCATCTTGATGATGATGGTTCGCAATCGTAATGCAGCATCTTCTGCCAAGCACCCAGAAGATGCCGATGACTATCAGTCATGCTGCACCGTCTGCTGCCAGCCTAAGATGTAAAAGATAGATGGACCAGATTTGTTCTGTATTCATTTGCTTCCCCCTCCCTCCATGAAATCAATGGCCTGCTAAACCCAGGGTTTTCAGTTCAATCTTTGGGGGGGCGGGGCGGCATTCTGTGTGACAGTTGTTTGTGTTTCTCCCTGATGCACAGCCACCTTTGTTGAGTTTAATTCCCTGTAAGCCATGTCATCACTCGCCCCTCCCTCCGTCAGACAATAGTTTCACGCCTTTTTTCAGCCCAGACACCACAGCACTGGGATCATGGAGCCCACTCAGATCACCGTGGCAATTATGAGCACTATGAACACCACGCACATTGTCCTGGAGTATATGCAGAGCCAGAACATGCCAAAGCAAAACCAGGCAAGGAGGCGATTGCAGTGCGGCAACTAGAGTGATGAAGAAATTGACATGGACATAGACCTCTCACTAAGTACGGGCCCCATCAATGTGCAAATCATGGTGTTACTGGGGCAGGTTCATGGCGTGGAACGCCGATTCTGGGCCCGGGAAATAAGCACAGACTGCTGGGACCGCATAGTGTTGCAGGTGTGGGACGATTCCCAGTGGCTGCGAAACTTTCGCATGCGAAAGGGCACTTTCATGGAAGATTGTGACTTGCTTTCCCCTGCCCTGAAGCGCCAGAATACCAGGATGAGAGCACCCCTCACAGTTGAGAAGCGAATGGCAATAGCCCCATGGAAGCTTGCAACGCCAGACAGCTACCGGTCAGTCAGGAATCAATTTGGAATGGGCAAATCTACTGTGGGGACTGCTGTGATCCAAGTAGCCAACGCAATCAAAGACCTGCTGATATCAACGGTAGTGACTCTGGGAAATGTGCAGGTCATAGTGGATGGCTTTGCTGCAATGGGATTCCCAAACTGTGGTGGGACGATAGACGGAACCCATATCTCTATCTTGTCACCGGAGCACCAAGCCACCGAGTACAGAAACCACAAGGGGTACTTTTCAGTGCTGCTGCAAGCCCTGGTGGATCACAAGGGACATTTCACTAACATCAAGGTGTCATGGCCAGAAAAGGTACACGATGCTCGCGGCTTCAGGTACTCTGGTCTGTTTCAAAAGCTGGAGGAAGGGACTTTCTTCCCGGATCAGAAAATAACCCTTGGGGATGTTGAAATGCTTATACTTATCCTTGGGGACCCAGCCTACCCCTTAATGCCATGGCTCATGAAGCCATACACAGGCAGCCTGGACAGTAGTCAGGACCTGTTTAACTATAGGCTGAGCAAGTGCAGAATGGTGGTAGAATGTGCATTTGGATGTTTAAAAGCGCGCTGGCACAGTTTACTAACTCGGATAGACCTCAGAGAAACCAATAGTCCAATTGTTATTGCTGCTTGCTTTGCGCTTCATAATATCTGTGAGAGTAAGGGGGAGACATTTATGGCGGGGTGGGAGGTTGAGGCAAATCATCTGGCCACTGATTACGCACAGCCAGACACCAGGGCAGTTAGAAGAGTATAGCAGGGCGCGGTGTGCATCAGAGAAGCTTTGAAAACCAGTTTTGTGACTGGCCAGGTTACGGTGTGAAACTTCTGTTTGTTTCTCCTTGATGAACCCTCCCCCCCGCCCCCGGTTCACTCTACTTCCCTGTAAGCTAACTACCCTCCCCTCCCCTCTTCGAGCACTGCTTGCAGAGGCAATAAAGTCATTGTTACTTCACATTCATGCATTCTTCATTAATTCATCACACAACTAGGGGGATAACTGCCAAGGTAGCCCAGGAGGGGTGGGGGAGGAGGGAAGGACAAGGACACACTGCAATTTAAAACTTTAACTCTTATTGAAGGCCAGCCTTCTGATGCTTGGGCAATCATCTGGGGTGGAGTGACTGGGTGGCCAGAGGCCCCCCCCCCCTATTCTTGGGCATCTGGGAGAGGAGGCTATGGAACTTGGGGAGGAGGGCTGTTGGTTACACAGGGGCTGTAGCGGCGGTCTCTGCTCCTGCTGCCTTTCCTGCAGCTCAACCATATGCTGGAGCATATCAGTTTGATGCTCCAGCAGCCGGAGCATCGACTCTTGCCTTCTGTCAGCAAGCTGACGCCACTTATCCTCTTCAGCCCGCCACTTGCTCTCTTCAGCCTGCGATTCAGCCCACCACCTCTCCTCTCATTCATATTGTGCTTTTCTGTAGTCTGACATTGACTGCCTCCACGCATTCTGCTGTGCTCTGTCAGCGTGGGAGGACATCTAGAGCTCCGAGAACATATCATCCCGAGTCCGCTGTTTTTTCCTTCTAATCTTCACTAGCCTCTGCGAAGGAGAAACATTTGCAGCTGGTGTAGGAGAAGGGAGAGGTGGTTAAAAAAGACACATTTTAGAGAACAGTGGGTACACGCTTTCACGTTAAATTTTGCTGTTCACATTACACAGCACATGTGCTTTCGTTACAAGGTCACATTTTTCCTTTTATATTGAGGGCCTGCCGGTTTGGTGTGAGAGATCACTCACGCAGTGCCAGGCAACAGAATTCGGCTTGCAGGCAGCCATGGTAAGCCACAGTCTTTTGGCTTTTTTAACCTTCATAACATGTGGGAATGGTTTCAAACAGCAGCGCCCTCATTTCCCATACCAAGCACCCATTGGGTTGGCCATTTAAAATGGGTTTGCAATGTAAAAGGAGGGGGCTGCGGTTTCTGGTTAGCATGCAGCACAAACCCAACCCCCCGCCCTCCCCAATTCTCTGGGATGATCACTTCACTCCTCCCCCCCACCACGTGGCTAACGGCCGGGAACATTTCTGTTCAGCTGAGCAGGAACGGGCACCTCTGAATGTCCTCTTAATAAAATCACCCCATTTCAACCAGGTGACCGTGAATGATATCACTCTCCTGAGGATAACAAAGAGAGATAAGGAATGGATGTTGACTGCATGCCAGCAAACACAGGGACCATACACTGCCATGCTTTGTTATGCAATGATTCCAGACTATGTGCTACTGGCCTGGCATGGTAAAGTGTCTTACCATGGCGGACGGGATAAGGCAGCCCTCCCCAGAAACCTTTTGCAAAGGCTTTGGGAGTACATCAAGAAGAGCTTTCTGGAGATGTCCCTGGAGGATTTCCATCCCCATACACGTTAACAGACTTTTCCAGTAGCTGTACTGGCCGCGATTGCAGGGCAAATTAATCATTAAACATGCTTGCTTTTAAACCAGGTGTAATATTTACAAAGGTACACTCACCAGAGGTCTCTTGTGCACCCTCAGGATCTGGGAGCACGCCTTGGGTGAATTCGGGGGTTACTGGTTCTAGGTCCAGGGTGATAAACATATCCTGGCTGTTGGGGAAACTGGTTTCTCTGCTTCCTTGCTGTGAGCTATCTTCATTGTCTTCATCATCATCTTTCTCGTACCCCAAATCTGTTTCCCTGTTGCATGATTCTCCATTGATGGAGTCAAAGCACAGGGTTGGGGTAGTGGTGGCTGCATCCCCTAGCATGGCATGCAGCTCTGCGTAGAAGCGGCATGTCTGCGGCTCTGCCCCGGACCTTCCGTTTGCCTCTCTGGCTTTGTGGTAGGCTTGCCTTAGCTCCTTAATTTTCATGCGGCACTGCTGTGCATCCCTGTTATGGCCTCTGTCCTTCATGGCCTTTGAGACTTTTTCTAATAGTTTGCCATTTCATTTACTGCTACAGAGTTCAGCTAGCACTGATTCGTCTCCCCATATGGCGAGCAGATCCTGTACTTCCCGTTCAGTCCATGCTGGAGCTCTTTTGCGATCCTGGGACTCCGTCATGGTTACCTGTTCTGATGAGCGCTGCATGGTTATCTGTGCTCTCCATGCTGGGCAAACAGGAAATGAAATTCAAAAGTTCGAGGGTTTTTCCTGTCTACCTGGTCAGTGCATCTGAGTTGAGAGTGCTGTCCAGAGCGGTCACAATGAAGCACTGTGGGATAGCTCCCGGAGGCCAATAACGTTGAATTCCGTCCACACGACTCCAAAACTGACCCAGAAAGGCCGATTTCAGCGCTAATCCCCTCGTCGGAGGTAGAGTAAAGAAACTGATTTAAAGGGCCCTTTAAGTCGAAAAAAAGGGTATCCAGGCTTAATTCGATTTAACGCTGTTAAATTCGACCTAAACTCGTAGTGTAGACCAGGCCTAAGAGTGAACTGAGGCAAGGGGAAGGGGAAGATGGGGCTGCAGGGAAGTGCTCTAATGAGGGTAAGGCAGACAAGCAGTCAATCCAAGACAGGCCATGGAGAAGCCTGATACTTGGGATGGGGGAGAGAAAGGGAGTATGTCTGCTAGCTGTATAGGAGGGCTGCTGTAAAAATTAATTGTTTTTAGTTGAATATTATTCTATCATTGGACAGGCCCCAAGGCTGAGAGGAGTAGGGGAACTCAGGAGGAGAGGGATACTCAATTCCAAAAGACAGTTTTCAGGAAAAATGGATTAAGAACCTGCTGTGATTGGCATTAAGGGTTAACTTGCTGAGCTATTCAGGGGGGTACATTTTCTGAAGGTGGGAAGCCAAGTTAGGGAGGCAGGAGGAATGTGAACTGCTGGGCTGGGAAGGAAAAGTCTGCAAAGGAGGTTTAGAAGTGTTGCGGCATCAGAAAGGATTAAGGCCTAAGCTAGCTTTACTCCATCCTTGGAGGCAAAGAAAGAGCAGTTAAAGAGATTTTAATTACTTTTTTAAAATAAATTTATTTACATTACAAGAGTAATGATAGATGAGGAGAGAGCTATAATATAAACACCAGCATCATTTTTGTTTTCAGTAATATCAACTGTGTCACCTAAGTCTAGGAGGTTAATTATTGAAGATCATAGCGTAAGAGTTGGTTGGTTGTAGGACAGAAGTTGTTAAGTGTGTTGGGGTCAAGAGTAGGCTTCTTGAGATGAAGCAATACCATTAATTTAATTTTGTCAGCCTTCCCTCTGCCTCACACACACATCCCCACATAATGCAGTATGAATGGCAGTGTTAGTTTTTCCAGAAGTCCAGAATGGGGGCATTAGCAGAGATGTGTGGACGACCCCATACAGTACCAAGCTGCACTACTTCCGATGCTAGCTAGTAAGCTTTCATTTACAGTATTTAAGTATCCAGTGACCTGCTAATTCTAAGTGACCTGTCAGTTTAAAAAGTCTCTCTTTATCTAGTCAATTTGCTTTGATATGAGCTTCTCTTTCCAGAGTGCAAATAGCTGTTACCACTTGCATCAGTTGTTCTTAGCTATATGGTAGCTTCTTAAAATATGATTCCATCATTAGTAATTCTTAAAGTGCTATATGGAAAGGAAAAAAAAAGCTTTAGATATTATCTAGCCTGCTAAACCTTGTTTGGATCTTGTTCTTAGGCTGGCAGATTTTTCTAGACAACTTGAGATAAAGGATTGTTATGGCATGAAATTCTTGTAAAAGAAACTGCCAGTCAACTGAGGTCTTTATGATCTAATGAAAGCTTGTCTTTCAGCTAGGCAAATTTATTGCTCTCAATTGTACTATGACTGCCTGTTACCAAACAGGTTTCAGAGTAGGAGCCATGTTAGTCTGTATCCGCAAAAAGAACAGGAGTACTTGTGGCACCCTAGAGACTAACAAATTTATTTGGGCATAAGCTTTCGTGGGCTACAGCCCACTTCATCGGATGCATAGAATGGAACATATAGTGAGGAGATATATATACACATACAGAGAACATGATTAATTAGAGTTGGTAGGACAACTCCCACCTTTTCATGTTCTCTGTATGTGTATATATATTTCCTCACTATATGTTCCATATGCAACCGATGAAGTGGGCTGTAGCCCACGAAAGCTTATGCCCAAATAAATTTGTTAATCTCTAGGGTGCCACAAGTACTCCTGTTCTTGTTACCAAACAGGCATTAGTACTGTACCACAACTGTTTTGTAAATGCATCAGCAAGTCTGTCAGAAGAACACTGACTTCGTGTTGTAAATGTTATACATCTCATTGATTTAAATGTATTTAATGATACCTTTGAACTTCTGATTGTGTGCTGCAGTCTTGATTGACATTTGACTTTCATTATTAAAATTCAGAAACTAAATGTTTCTAAAATTGGTATAAAATGCTTCTAATGTTTTAAAGTTGTCTGCTAATTCCTGAATAAAGAGCAACTGTACATATTCCACTTCTGTGGTATAACTGTTATTGTCTTGAACCTTGTTTTCTACCTTTTAAAGCTCTATCTGTTTAATTAAACAGTGGTACTAAATCCAGAGAAAGGCACATTTGTGGGCAAGTGAATTTTTTTAGGTGACTGTAAAGGACACAGGGCCCAACCCTCAGGTTCTGCAACCTGTGCTTAGCACAGGCCCTCAGCTACCTCTCCCTTATCTCTGGTGCCCATTGCAGCACTTAAGCACAATGATGCTCTGGCCAGGCCTCCTGCACCTTCCTACACCCAGCACGCCCTCTCCACTGCTCCCTACATTTTAGAATTCCACTTCAATTAGGGGCAAGTTTAATTCTGCTTTTTGGTGCAAGAGTTTCAGATGTTAGTGGGGTCACGGCTCACCCCCATTCAGGTTTTGTGGTGCTGTCAGCTTTACTGAATTGCCCAGACCCTTTAGCTCCACGAACACAAGGAGGGGGAATTGTGTTTGACTCCTGCACAAAGTGAACGGAGAAAAACTCTTTGTGCCTTCTTCACTCTTCTTGTGTCGCTGTGCCCAAACTGAGCACATTCCCTTTTTCACAGTGAGATACACTTCTCTTTACAATTCCTGTGCAGGAACAGGGACTTTGCACACTTGTGCTTATTTTAGCAGTCACCATCATAACTAATTCTGGCCAGTTTAATTCTTTTTCCTAGATTTGTATATGAAAGGATTGATTTTTTTTTTAATTTTTCCATTTTAACTTGTACATTTTGGAGATAAGTTATAAAAGGAGACTGTGAGGAGCTCACAAAATTAAAAATGCCAGAGAAGAGGTAGAGGAACCGGGGCTGGGAGTAATAAACCTTCTATCGGCAGCAGCTCCCACTCCCCTTCTAAAACATTGTTTAAAGGCAGAGAAAGTCAGATGCAGATGGTGCAATGACAGCAGTACTGGAGGAAGAGTCAGCTGTTATAATGGAGTTAATTAAGGCGGGGGCAGACAGTGCATTGGCAGGAATGGCAGGGGTAGGAGAGTAATGGCGCAGATGGCACATTGCCAGGGATAAGGGTACTAGTGGTGGGAGGCAGAAAGAACACTGACGAATAGTAGAGACAGCTAGGATACTTGCAGGAGCCATAGAGTGAAAGGAAGCTAAAACATTTGGCAAACATTTTGCTAACTTAGTCCATTCTATTTTTAGCACCTTTTGAAACCTAATGTCATATTGGCCAAATGACTTTCTTAAGCTGCTATTTTTCTCTCATTTATTTTGTCTACTCAGCCATTGTTTCTTTTGTGTCACTTTGCAGTGGGCCCCACTGAGTCATACACCATTTTACTATCAAAGATATTCTCTAGTCTGGTCCAATTCACTAAAAGACATAGGTGACGGCAGAATCTACAGAACTCCCAGGAATGAAAGCACCCCAAGTGTAATGACCCTCATCACAGATTGTTAGCAAGCCTTCATCCCAGGTTTCTAAATTGTTGGAGCCAGCCCCATTAGCTGTTAACTCTTATCTTTGCTGGAGCTTGCAACTAGAGGATGGGATCACACACCCTACTAGTTTGTTATACGTCACTGGGGCAGGGAGGGTATAGGGATTTGTGGGTTTGGCAATTACAGAGGGGATTGGGTGAGTGCTTCTCGTAAGAGGTTTTGTGGGATGGTTAGATGGCTGGTAGAGTCACTTGGATGTTTGTCACTCCGGGTTGTGGGAGTAAAGAATGTCATGATGGAGGAGAAATTGGCATCTGGAATGGGATTGTCAGGTCATTGATTAAAAGAGAACCAACACATCTCTGAACTAGTGTCTCAGCAGGGGAGTGAAGGAGAATATGTTTTTTCAATATTTTGTTCTCCAGTATGTGTCATTTTTATTCCATGTAATATTTTTGATCTTAAATACTAGTGTACTTATTTGGGTTTGTTTAGTCTTTTTAAATATCATGTCAGTTAACCTCTAAGCTAGTGGCAGGTAAGAAAAATCCACTGGATGGTTTGTTACAAGGAATCCTAATTGAGCATGACCAATTGAAAGAAAGCTAAAACAAGGTAGGGACATGTCAGTAGTTCCTAGAATGCCATGCTAGAACTATCTCTCTGTAGAATTGTATCTGAGGAACCACATTACTGCATTTTAGTTATACCTTGGCTTTCTATTTTGCAGAGATATCCAGATGGGACCGTTTCAATATGGAAAATTTAAAAAAAGAATTTATCAACATCTCTTCCAAACACTCAGTTACATCTTTTATGACAAGAGGGAGACATTTGAAAATAATTGGAAATAAGGCGTAAATTTAACAAGAATTAAACAACCATTGGAATAATTTACCAAGAGACATGGTGGATTCTCCAAAACTGACATTTTTTAAAATCAAGATTAGATGTTTTCCTAAAATACATGCTCTATCAATTATTTTGGGAATGCTCTGTGGCCTGTGCTATACAAAAGGTGAGACTAGATGATCACCATGGTCCCTTTTAGCCTTAGTATCTATGAAAAATGTCCTAAACATCATTCCAATTAAGGTTATTTTTCTCCAAATGAGACTTCATACACTTGTACGGTATGTGATGAACACATTTAAAAGCATCTGAGATAAACAGGAAGGAGCAGGTCTGATTTTCCTAAGATGTGTGGAACATCTTGTTGAATTTTGCTGATTTTCACGTTCTTAGGGTTTTTTAAGGAAACAGATGCTGACTCAGAATGTGACCATAACTGAAATACAAACCTTCTAAAGAAGTGACTGTCTCATTCCATCTTGAAGATTTTTAACGTACAAACATTATCCTTCTCCATCTTCGTCCTTATCATTCCTAGAGTGAAGACGACTGATGTGGTATTTGAGTAGATCTGCAGCTATGGCTGTAACCTCTGTCTAGAAAGCTTCTTAAAGCTCTTAAGCTATCTCCTTCGTCATTAGGTCTGCTTTTTATCTCAAGGAGGAATGTACTAAAAATCATACAAAGTCATCAGGCAATTTGTCTTTTTTTTAATTATTATTATTATTACAATACAAAGTTTAAATTGTTGTTGAACCATATCAGAATGAGCTTGCGGCAACATGATTTCTTTCTGAAGTGGGAAATTTTTCTTGGTGTATGGACAAGAAGCCTAATAGTGGATGGCGTGACTGCACTAGAGTGACAAAGAGCAGGAGAGAGATATGCATATTTCAGTGGCACTCAGAGGGCAGATGTTGGATTGGAGAGGGTCTGGTAAAAAAACTGAAGGAGAGGAACTCCAGATAGTTGTTCTCAGCAACGTCACTAACGACAGCTCAAAAGCTCAGAACTGGTACTCCATCTTCCTTGACCTGTTGCTGCCTTCAACATGGTCAGCTACACTTAGTCTCAAAATCCTGTCCTCCCTCAGCTTTTGTGACTTTCCTTTCCTGGTTGTCTTTCTATCACATTGTCACCATTTCCTCATCCCTACACCAACTTTCTGTGAGGGTCCCTCATGGCTTTGTCCATGTCCCCCTGCTCTTCTCCATATACAGCCTGTTTCTGAGTGATCTCATTCACAAACACAACTTCAACTATCACCTTCTCAGATCTACCTCTCCACTCTTGACATGTTTCCTTCTGTCCAAACTAAAATCTCAGCATGTCTGACGTCTACTTGTGGATGTCCAGCTATCAGCTTAAGCTTGATGTGGCCAAAATAGAGTTCTTAATCTCTTCCCCTAGTCCTCCCCATCATTGTGAACAACATCCTGTCACTCAGGACCTGTAATTTGCATACTGTTTTTTTTAATTAGCCCCCTCTCGACTCGTTCATTTATTCAGGCTATATCTAAATCTTGCAGCTTCTTTTTGCACATCATCTCTTAAGATCTGGCTTTTCCTCTGTGTCCACGTAGTTAATCCTTTTATCAACTTGACTACTGCAACCTTCTCTCTGGCCTTGATATCTTACATCTATCCAAAATGCTGCTGCAAATATCATTTTTCTGACTTGTCATTTTGACAACATCGCCCTCCTCTTTGCATTCCTTCACTGGCTCCCCTTTTCCCATCATATCAAACGCAAACAATTCATCTTCACTTTGAAGAGCCATGATGGCCTACCCTATTCTCTCTATCACCTGAGATGATCTCCACCTCTACTCATCTAATGATGCCACTCAACTGCCTATTTTTCAAATTTTCAAAGATTCATCTTGGTGCTTTCTCCCATACAGCATTTTATACATGGAAGGAACTCCCCATTAAAATCCACCTCATTGTCTTCCTTTATATTTTTTCTTAAAACACTCCTCTAACATGAACCCATTACAAAACAAACAAACAAACAAACAAACCTTGACAATGGTTAGGCAACTGGTGTGCTGTGATTGCTGCTTAGTATGCTGAACAGTACCTTCTCATCTATTGTTCTGTGCTCCTTCTACCCCATCTGTTTGGTGCAGGCATCTGTTCTCTCTCTTATCCTTAAATGGTAAGCTCATCAGGGCAGAAACCATCTATTTATTATACGTTTATATGTTGCTTAATGCAATGGGGCTAGGATCTCTAGTTACCAACACAATGATGCAAATGTTTTGTGTTTCTAAAAAGTGTCATAGAGAAAGGGGGAAGTCCAAAAGCAACTTGTTAAAGCATGCACTTAAATGATGAAGATGGAAAGGGAGCACACTTATTACAACTTAAATCATTTGCATAACCAGAGAAAACCGGAATTCTAGACCTGAACCAAAACACTCAGTGTTCCAGCCATCCATGTATATTTGTTAAAAGCAATCTTGCCTGTTAGCTTTTTTTCACTGACGCACACGTTGCTCCTAAATAAACATGATTATACCCTATGTGGAACTGCAATTTGGTTCAAACACTAAAAATAAAAACAGTTAACATGTAGATACTTTAATCAGATGCATGCTGCTCAACAATTTAACTTCTAATTGGCTTGCAGCTATTCTGCAACTAAGAACTGACCCTGTTGAGTTTAAAAGAGATTGGCCATCTATGAAAACAGGCAACTGAAACAATTTTTTGTGACAAAATTCTGATCTTTAGTCAAATGACAAGAAATGTGTAATTTTACATAAAAATCTCACACAGACTATATGTTTGCCTGCTATTTACTTTTCAGTTGGTGCTGTTTCATGGCTATTTTGAGCATATTGATATTTGTGGGTAAGATTCAGCTCGTATCTCTTATTCATCAAGGCCAGTTTCTATGGTCTCTTTTTACTTTCCTCACTTAATTTGGGGTCTGGATGAAAATGAACTGATTGAGACTCAGTCCATGCAACACTAAAGTGTTGCTAACTGGCAAGCAAAAGCATATAGCTCTCTGTTGAAGGAGAGTGTCCATCCTACTATGGTTTGAAGTCTCAGGCTCTTTTCTCAGCTATCAACAGTGGATCATATCCTTTCCCAGCTATCATTTACTTAGTTTGATTTTATTTTAATGTATTGCTTCTTCCCTGCTGGATGCACAATATAAACACTTAAAATATTCCAAATAAACTAGTAACAAATTAGTTGTTTACACTGTATACTGCAATTGCAGATAAGGGTGGGGCTAAAAGGGTACAGGGTTGGACTTGGGTGGAGCATGAGGGCTGGGATTCCTGGTTGCTGCAATAACTGTCACTGTGTAAGGGTAATTTGTCACATTTGAGGCCACAGAAGCCTTTTCTTATTTGCTACAGCATCAGACTGAGTGTTGCCAACAAAATGGAGTTTATGGCCATAAAAGTTAGGTCATGTGTCACAAGAGAAAAATATATTTAAGTCAAAACCAAATTTGTTTATTGTGTAGCAGTAGTTGTCTTTCAAGCCCCACTGACCACTGCCGTATATTGCTTCTTGGCAGAATTCGCTAGATACAGTCACTGGAGGGGACAAATAAGAAGGGGGAGTGGACAGTGGTGCTTCTAGCAGATGTAAAGGTTTATTTTAGCTTTCATTTTGCTGTAATAGGATTTTGTCAGGATGGCAGAGTATTCCCCAGTGGACTCTCACGCTGTGCTAGGAGTAGAAAGTAATGTAACCGTGCCATGGCCATTATTATAACTGAAGCATCTTCTCTATACCTGTAATAACAGGTACCATTTTTTTAAAAAAGAAAAGCATGCCAGTCTGACTTTTCTGGACACCTTGGGGTATTTTAGAGCAGCTCATGTGCCAAGCACAGAACATTCAGCCCTTCAGCATTTGGCAGCTGGCTTCCAGAATGGTTTAATCATTTGCCTGGAATGAGGAACAGTCCATGTAAGACCTTTCCTGGGACTGATCCCCATACCAACCTCTCCATGCCCACAACCAGGGCCGGCTCCAGGCATCAGCTGAGCAAGCTGGTGCTTGGGGCAGCAGATTGTTCAAGGCGTCATTCTGCCCAATCCTAGGGCGGCACGACCGCTTTTTTTTGTTGTTGTTGTTCCGCTCCGGCTGCCCTGTAAGGGGTGGCGGCACGGAAAACCAGAGCACCCTGCAGGGCAGTCCTCTTCCTTCCCTCCCCGCCGACCGGAGTGGAGCCCTCGCGGCAGGAGGCGGCGCAGCAGGAGGGGCCACGTGGCAGTGCCCCTGCTGTAGCCCTAGCCGCCCCCTTCTCTCTCTCTCTCTCCCGCCCACCCGCTCCCTCTCCCCCGCCCCCCAGCCGGTCCCCCTGTATCCACGCTCCAGCCACGCTGCAGGTTTTGTTGTTTTTTTTTTGCTTGGGGCGGCCAAAAAGCCAGAGCCGGCCCTGCCCACAACAATCCTATTAAAATAACCAAAAATCCTATTTGCTGTATTTTGACAGTCTCCCTTGTGCTGTGACTGTGCCACATTGTTTACCAATGAGGAGCCTTATCCAGAGGAAATTTTAAGAATTCAGGAAAAATTGAGGGAGGAGAATGGCCCAGCCAGCTGATATATCTCTTTCTCATTACCCAGGTGTCACAGGGTCCACTCACCCTCAGGTGCCTCCTCCTGGCTGCTCTGCGGATTAGCAACTTCCAGTTGCTGCGCCCTCCTCTGGCAGTCTCCCAAATTGTCTCTGCAACTCCAGGTGTTCCTTCTTCATAACTTGGCCCTCCAGCCAGGTCACAATTCATGTTTTCCCCTTCCGGAGTATTCTGTCCCAGTCAGTCGATTCTTCACTGCTGTGCCACTTCCCCAGTGGCTGGTAGGGGAACTTGGGCCTGCCCTCTACCGTGGATTCCAGCTCAGGGGCCCTCTCATCAGCAGCCAAGGTCTGCCCTATCCCATACCTAGCTGTTTTTCCTCTGAGCCTTTCCTACTTTCCAGCTCTCCCCCCATTCTGGTTTGACAGCTCAACTCCTTCGTCCCAAGGAGTGACTGTAGGCTTCCCCCTATAGCCCCAGACAACCTCCTTTCTCCAAGGGAATAACTGCAGCCCCTAGCTGCTCTCAGCTTCTGGGCTTTGAACAGGCCCCTTCTATTCCCATTCAGCTGAGCCTCATCTTAATAACCCCTGGCTCCTTCTCCAGGTGCAACCTGGGCAGTTATTATCCCTCCCTCCCCCCAACATTCTTAACCCCTTCAAGTCTTGTGGGGTGGACACCCCATCACATAACCTAAATGTGGTTATAAAATTGCCTTTAACAGAATATGGATTTCTTCCACCAGTGTCTAGGTCATATTGCCTGAATCCCATTCCAGTAATCCTTGCAGTGGGAGCAAAAATGATAAAGTACCATTCCAATCTACAAAAACAAGGAGTCTGGTGGCACCTTAAAGACTAACAGATTTATTTGGGCATAAGCTTTCGTGAGTAAAAACCTCACTTCTTGCATCCGAAGAAGTGAGGTTTTTACTCACGAAAGCTTATGCCCAAATAAATCTGTTAGTCTTTAAGGTGCCACCAGACTCCTTGTTGTTTTTGTAGATACAGACTAACACGGCTACCCCCTGATACTTGACACCATTCCAATCTGTGGCTTTTCTGAGGGAAGCGGTGGACATTATAGCTGGGTAGCACAAAGAAACCGCTTTGTGTGTGGAACTGAAATCAGTGTGCACACCCAGACTTTGCCCACACAGAGTTCTGGCTTTATTTTCAACCAGCCTCTTCATACAACTAAATCACTTGCCTGTAAACTGCACTGCTTAAGTGTCCAACATACTTTGAAAAGTGTGGTCCTGAATATCTGAGCACTTTCACAAAGATAAAGGTGGCACTGGGTGCAATTACAAGAAAATGTTTATTCCCTTATATTAAGGGGAAAAAACACAATAAAACAATACTTGGTCTAGGCTGGATGAAATTCAGTTCAAGCCCTCTGCTTGAAACCATGTAAGGGCAAGATCTTAGAGCCACGCCTTACTTATGTAAGGAGTTCTTACTCAAGAAGTTTCACAAAAGCCATTGTATTCTGTATGTTTCAATATATATTAATCCTATAATTATCTGACTCATTTCTAAAGCTGTATGGACAACCAATCATGTCATACACAGTAGAAAAACAATTATGTGATGTTTGTTTCTTGGGCCCATGTTCTTATACTGAAAGTAAAAGTATGCAATGAGTCATAGTGGTTAACCAAAGGTGAAGGCAAGTGTCTCAACTGCTAATAATTCACACATTAAGTAATGACTAGCTATTGTAAGGTAAAAGTAACAATGGTGAGAAAATGGTCCTTGGATATTTGCACATAGTACAGATAACACCAGGTGACAGCTCTGCATGACAAAAGTAGACGTTTAAGTAATTCAGACTGTTGCTATGAATTTAATCTCCAGTGAAAGTTCTGTCTTCGTAAAGTATGATTTATCTGTGTTGTTCAACTGACAGGGAAAGGGCTTGTAGACTATACCGTTCAACTCACTGGCATAGAAATTAGGCTAGCTTTTCAAAAACAGCAAAAACAAACAATTATTACCTGTTTTCTCTAATGAGTACTAGGGACTCAAAATGTTACAAAAGAGGTGATTTTGACTTAAAATGTATTACTAAAGTTATAATTGTACTTAAACTAATCAGTAAGCAGTGCTTTGGATTTTTAAAAGCAAACTAAGAAAAAATGAACAAGAGGTGACAGCCATCCTCTGCTCTCTGGAATCATCATTATTGGTAATGCAGAAGCACTGAGAGACCAAATGTTTAAATTTCCTTTTTAGTTTCAAATGAGTTTTTTTTTAAAATCAGACAAAATCAGAAAAGAAAGTCTAAATAAAAGCAGAAATGTTAGAAAGTATATCTTCTAACTGGTAATATTTATTCTTGAGCTAGTTTATAAATACGGGTATTATATTACAATATATTGTCAGAAGACAGGATACTGGGCTAAATGGACCTTTGGTCTGACCCTCTATGGCCGTTCTTATGTTTTTAAATAATGTCTCAGCGATATTATTACTGTATATTACAGAATTGAGAGGTATCACCCAGTGTCAGAGCCCCACTGTGCTAGGTATTGCACAAACTCATAGGATGACACCATTCCTGCCTTAAGAAGTTTATAATCTAAATAGGACCAAGAAAAGATGCTAATTAGCTGCATTTTACACATGGGGAACTGATACAAAGATTAAGTGACTTTCCCAAGGTCACATAAGATGGCTGTGCAGAGACAGGAATTAAACCCAGAGCTCCTGAGTCCCAATTCAATCTTTAGGCCTGGTCCACACTAACCCCCCACTTCGGACTAAGGTACGCAAATTCAGCTACGTTAATAATGTAGCTGAATTCGAAGTACCTTAGTCCGAACTTACCGCGGGTCCAGACGCGGCAGGCAGGCTCCCCCGTCGATGCCGCGTACTCCTCTCGCCGAGCTGGAGTACCGGCATCGACGGCGAGCACTTCCGGGATCGATCCAGGATCGATTTATCACGTCTAGACAAGACACGATAAATTGATCCTAGAAGATCGATTGCCTGCCGCCGAACCAGGAAGTAAGTGTAGACCTACCCTTAATCACAAAACCATCCCTCCTTTCCTGGTTTCAATTAGCAAAAGGGCTGATGGCCACAATTCAGAGAAGGGTAGCATTATGCTCTCTTAAAGATCTCCTAACTTAAATAGAAAATGAGATGCCAGCTGCTGGAACCTACCAGATTAGCTATGACAAATGGAAAAGTAACTAAACAACAGGAACAGGAAATAGCTACCCAAGGTTTGCCAGCTGTCAGCAAAATTCTAACCTACTTGAATAATTTTCTAGTGCAGTTTACTAAAACTGATCTGGAGTTAAACATAGCATGATGAAAATAACATAGGGTAAGAGTTGGTTTGGGAAGTTTATGGAACTTGGAATAACAACATAACTCTCCCTGGGGGCTGATAAAGCATTGTGCTGAGCATCTCCTGTGAGCTTATAAGCACCCATGACTCCCTATAAATTAAAGATGTTCAGCACCTCACAAGACTTGCAGTATCAGTCCCTTGACAGTAGATTACTGGTTCCTCAAAGCACACATATATATATTTGGGAATACATTTAAATGAGACAGTGGAGATGAAAACATCTGAGCAAGCCCACTAAGCACTTGGTATCCTTTCATAAACTCTAGACATGAACACATTTGAACTAGGCTCCATCAATAGGTCCTTGGGGCTATCAAGTAAATGGTTCCCAAACTACTCCAGTAGGGCTCCCAAAATGTAAGGTGATCTTCGGGCTACTACTGTGACAGTGTGTCAGAGTATCCTGTATGGTAACTTTCATTTTCTCTTCTTAGTAGTCACTTATCTTTGTATTTTGGTCACGATGATAATGTTAATAAAGATCTGCCAAAAATTCCACATTCAACATTATCATTCTGAAAAGTTTTTAGCCAATCATTTGATCACATGAACCATGAGGTATTAACAGTCTCATTGTCTTTAGAAATCCATCTAGAGAGTTAATTAACTCTCACACAGCCGAGCAGTTGATAGGAAATCATTTTTTAGGCTAAATCCTCTGCAAAAGGGCCCTCGTTTTTTTCACATTAGAAACAAAAAGCCTCAAGAATTGTTTGCTTCACTTTTGCTCAGCAAAAGTCAGAGAACTTGCGCAAGAAACAATACCGTCCAATACTTAACTACTCAAGATAGTTAAGTCCATAGCAAACTGCAAAGAGCTACAAAGGGATCACACAAAACTGGGCAACAAAATGGCAGATGAAATTCAATGTTGATAAATGCAAAGTAATGCACATTGGAAAACATAATCCCAACTATACATATGAAATCATGGTGTCTAAATTAGCTGTTACCACTCAACATAAGAACATAAGATCGGCCATACTGAGTCAGATCAAAGGTCCATCTAGCCCAGTATCCTGTCTTCCGACAGTGGCCAATGCCAGGTGTTTGTTTTAAACCTGTTGCCTATTAATTTCATTCAAGAGAGAGATCTTGGAGTCATTGTGGATAGTTCTCTGAAAACATCCGCTCAACTCCAGTGGCAGTCAAAAAAGCTAGCAGAATGTTGGGAATCATTAAGAAAAGGATAGATAATAAGACAGAAAATATCATATTGCTGCTATATAAATACATGGTACGCCCACATCTTGAATACTGCATGCAGATGTGGTCACCCCCATCTCAAAAAATATATATATTGGAATCGGAAAAGGTTCAGAAAGGGCTACAAAAATGATTAGGGGGTATGGAACAGTTTCTGTATGAGGAGAGATTAAAAAGACTGGGACTTTTCAGCTCAGAAAAGAGTCGACTAAGGGGGGATATGATTGAGGTCTATAAAATCATGACTGGTGTGGAGAAAGTAAATAAGGAAGTGTTATTTACTTCTTCTTATAACACAAGAACTAGGGGTCACCAAATTAAATTAATAGGGAGCAGGTTTAAAACAAACAAAAGGAAATATTTCTTCACACAACACACAGTCAACCTGTGGAACTCTTTGCCAGAGGATGTTGTGAAAGCCAAGACTATAACAGGGTTTAAAAAAGGACTAGATAAATTTATGGAGGATAGGCCCATCAATGACTAGTAGCCAGGATGGGCAGGGATGGTGTCCCTAGCCTGATAAAAGTGCTAGTGCAGACAATGCCTTAGAAGTTGACATTTGCCAAATTCCCCAATTGGAAATTCTAACTGATTCCCACCGGTTAACTGTTCCAATTGGCAAATAGTTTTTGGCTCAGCACATCTATTAGCCTCCTGGTTTCTGGGTCAACTGGGCCTCCAATGGACATCAACAAAGACTAATTGAAAGATTCTAATAGAACCCAATCCTCAAAGGTATTTAGGCACCTTACTCACATTTATTTCAATGGGAGTTTGGTGCCCAAATACCTGTGAGGATCTTGGCCTAATTCAATTCCAGTAGGGAGAGTGTTTTCTAAATTTACCATTATTTTTTATTTAAATTCCTGAATGTCACAATAGCTAGCTCCAGCTGTGCTGTGATGCCCAGAATGCATTAGTCTATGATGTCACAGATACCAGGAAATTTGCTGAATTATGGAACTGGCCTATAGAAGAACAGTTAAGTAGCTTTTTTATTTCATGGCATAATTTTTTTTTGGGAGGGGGGAGGGAGAAATTATTATTTTGTATTCCACATGTGCCTGTGTATACTTCTGGGCCAGGGAAGCAAGAATTCTTGACGAAATAGCCAGCCTAGCATAAATTGCCAGGCTTGCTGAGGTCCTGCCACAAGGGCAGTAGGATCTTGGAGGTCAAAGGATGAGAACAGAAAGGGAGTGGCTGAAGTATGACTGCAGGGTAGAGTGAGTGGGAAGATCAGCTAGAGGGGCGGGTGCAGTGTAAGGTAAGATTTATGGAAGCTAGAAGAATTTATAAATGCAGTTGTGTGAACTGAAAAGGATCAGATTGAGCCTGGGAAGCCAGGAAGAGAGACGATGGGATGTGGGCAGAGGCAGAAGAATTCTATGCATTTGGGTACGTTTTGGGGGGGAAATCTGAATTTTTGAGGTTTTTATCTAAACTAAATGCTTCATCTTCTTGAGATTCATGGGCCACTACTGAGGCTTCGTTGGTACAGTCATTTTTCTCTGAAGTAAATGATTGTATGCCACTAACTTGCTATACCTGCCACACTAGCCATTATGAAGGATTGAAATCTTCAAAGCAATTCTTCCTCCTTCTAAGCATTTTACAAGCCTACTTACAACTTTTTCATCTGCCTCCTAGACTGTCTCCAAGGATGAAAGCCTGGGATGTTACATCTGCTCAGTTTGTAAAAAAAAAAAAATCAAAAAAATCTGGCTTGGGTTTAATGAACCCCTTCATGAGGATTATCAGTCTCTTCCGGTAAAAAAAGGAAATGCTGAACTAAACAAGTCAGGCTGTCACCTATAGCTGATAGTTCTAAAATTAAGATGATTAGAAAAAAGATCATTTTCTTTTAGTTACAAAAGTAAGTACTTAGCTATGTCATTCTTTCCTATTAGCATCTTCTGCATCTCGCTGACTAGAAGGGATATTTAAACGTCTCAGAAAGCAGCTGGTTTTCAAAGAGAAAGGAAAAAAAGGAATGGAATAGGCAAAATATATATTTATTTGACCATTTAAAGCAGCATAAATTCCCATAATAAATAGAAATTGACTATTAACATTTGGCACAGAAAACTAGGAGCTAATGAAGGAAGATGGCACAGAATAACTTCCTGAATATATAGGTTGCACTTTTATCCCCCATCTGTGATGTTGTTTTGGAATCTCCAAAAAAAATTTCACAAGAGGAAGAAATTATATTGTATGTATGCAATACAACAGTATATGAACCATAACACTTGCATTGGGTGAGAGCAGTGTAGATGACTGTCCTTTTACCTCTTATTTCTAATGTCAGATAAACAGCAATTATAGCTGTCCAGGGCCTGGAAGAAAGGTTTACAAATGGGCATCTGGTTGATAATCATCGTTTATGAAGGTTTTAATGCCTTCTTTTAAAAGTATCAGGCATAGGCCACACTCAGTGATCACTGTTAGGAGCTGGCCCATTATTCTGACCCAGTATGTGAGTTACCATGTTCCTGTATAGGACTGAGATGTAACTGTCTATGTTAACTGAATATCACACTAAGCAAGTTAAAGGTGTATTGCCATTGCTTTTGCTTATACTGTACCTGTTCTGCAATACAGGACTTGTTTCAGAAACTGGCACTTTTCTCAAGCTCTCTGAGTGACAGAAGTATAGTTAATTCATGAGACGCTTCAGTTGTCTAGCTGAAGGAAGGGATTCAGTGATATGGTGTAAAAACAGAAAAGTGACAGTATTGCTTTCTTTTCTCACCTTCAAAACAAATAAGGTTCTGGCAAAACAGTTCTTGACATTTGTATGTGAACACAGTGCTAGCTGAAATTGTAAAAGTCCTTGTGTGGGCTGGGCCTGAATTAAAGTCCATTCCCCCCACCTTCCATAACCACATGTATACACTATGTAAAAGTGAGACCCCCAGATAGTTAATGGATATAAAAATAAAAGAAATTCTTAAAATGGATTCACTTAATATAAACACAAAAGAGGAGTAGAGCTACGGGTGTATCTGAAGAATAACACTAAAAAAACAACAACAAAGACAAAGCATTGATTAGTTAACCTTGCATATCCTGTTCTGAGATCAAAGTGGCTAATCTGCAGGGATCAAAGGGGGGAAATATACTATGTAACACCCTTAAAATATATATATTATGCCTAGGATGTGATGCAGCACAATCGGTACCACGCCACATAGCATCTGCAGGGAAAGAAAGAAAACTGTCATGAAGACTTCACTGGGCAGGTTCATGCACTACATGCCTTTTTTAAGAAGGACTCAGACAACCCTAACCATTAAAGTTGGGGATTTCTTTGCAGAATACCAACTGATTCTGTAGAAAAGCAGGTCAAGGGCTACACATAAGATTGATGCTTCAGTACCAGAGTTACAGCCTAGAATGACTTTCAGAACTTTCTGTACAATTTATAGTAGGAGCAGTAACCGACTTAGTCTGGAAGGTGAGTTCTACAAGTCAGCAGAAAGACCTGAAAACCGTCACAGAATGGTCAGCATTCAGAGGTGCTGATCCTGCAGAGTGTGGAGGCAGCATGCTTCTCTCATGTGGAGCCTCGCTGACTTTAGCAGGCTGCCTAGGTGCTATATGTTGTAGCATCAAACCTGAGATTGTTAGTCCCTGCCCCAAAGAGCTGTCTTTTAATTATATGTGTTTACAGTGCCTAGCACAAAGGGGCCCGGTTCCTGATTGGGTTCTCTAGATGCTACTAGGCTATTAAAAATAATAAAAGCATCATATGGTATTTATTTTAAACTCTAACATGATAAAAAGGATTATGATGACCTGTAAACTTACAAGACAGAGACACATTGTGTTCAACCCATTTTCTTAGTATAATAAAGTGCACCTGTCTTGTATTTGTACCCTCACAACGTCTACATATATACAATATTAGATTGTATGTCAGATATCAGTTAAGGCAATACTATCATGTGCTCAAACCTTCAGAATTCAACAGGATATATACCAGGGGTTCCCAAACCGTGGCATGCATACTTGGGGGAGTGCTCGAGACATCTTTGGGGTGGCTACGTGGGAGAAATTGTGTTTTTATTTATTTTATTTTATTATTTTTATTGAATTTTTCATAATAGGCGCCTCAAAGCTTTAAAACTCTGTGGAAATTTGTTATACAAAATACAGTAGTTAATTTACTTCAAGATGTATCAGTGAGAACACTGATGTACAGAGCCTTCGCTGCCAATCACTGTATAACGCAGGTTCAGGTGCCCAGCAAATGCCCTGAGCTCAGACCTAAGTCAGGTTTTTTTTTTTCCAGTTGTATACATCACACTATAACTATATCTGTGCATAATGGTGAAATTTGGACAGATGGCTAAAGACAGGTAGTGTTAAGAACACCACACAAAGTATCAGTGATGAGAAGGGTAGGGCTATGCGAGCAGCTGGTAGATCTGGAACGGGGTACGCAATAAGAAAAGGTTGGGAACCTCTGATATAGGCCTTTGGGATTAGGTAACAAGTGCACAAGTGTGGTCTCACAGCAGAAAAAAAAACTTATTTCCTTGCCATGTTATAAGGTTTACAGGTTTATTTTTAATCTGTAGCTGGATTTAAGATCTTTCATAAATTAAAGAACAATTTAGCAGTGTATTCCATGCACATAATACTTGTTTATTTATGTTTTTTATTACAATAGGTGTGTGCATAGAGGTTCACTGTTTAATGTGATAACTATAAAAATAATGTTTACTAAAGGGTAGCTTGTTTAAATGGTTAAGTATTGCAAACCCAGTTAACTTGGTCCTCATCAGTCAATTTAGAGCTGCCATGAATGGTTTTATGAACTCTAGTTGTTTGGCGAAGGACAGATCAAGTTAGCACTAATTGTGTCATAACTTAATTTGATTATTTAAACAAGTAACCAATTCCAAATATAGTTGATTGTATAGATACAATCCCACATGATATGGCTGAACTGTTCTTTTTCCTAACTTGGCTATCTCTATATGTGAAATGTGTTCTCAGATGCCAGCTTTAGAAAACTGGTAAAACTAATCACATTATAAATGTATTGCTGGAAAAGAATTAATATATATTTTGAAAAGGTTTTATCATCTTTGGTTTGTACAGGGATTTTTATAGGCAAGTATAAGTATATACATGTAAAATACACAGGTAGGCATGCAGGTTTTAGGTGAGGTTTGGATATTTATAAGTAAGAACACAGGATCTATGGGTACTTTTTGCATGAATGTTGGCACAAGACTAATAGAGACAAATAGAGATTTTTGGGGACAGTATTGTTATGCAGGGTTACACCACAAGCAGCTGTAGCATTTTTATATACAGGTAGGTACATGTGTATTTGGATGAAGAATTGTTATAAGATAGGTATGTACGCAGATATTATTAATTCAGTATCTGAGCTTCATCCAAAGTACAGAGATCCAGTGCAAAGCCCTCTGCAGCATTTAAGAGCAATTGTGGGACTGTATGTCAGGTCAGAGGAAGCTTTTAGATGGAAATCTATGGAAGCTTAGAAGAGGCTCACAGAAGTTGCAGGTGGCCCAAAAGAGCCCAACCTTCCCCCCTCCCCCACATACTATATGGAGTCTGGAATGACAGTGGCCCTGTCTCAGCGAATGAGCTGAGTAAGAGCTGCAGAGGGTCTGCATTATAGTCCTGTAGCCTGCCCATACACTGGGTTTTAGGTCCAACTCTTCAAAGGTATTAAGGTGCCTAACTTACACTGAAGTTGGCCACTTAAATACCTTTGAAGATCTGGGTCTTAGTGCCCTGAACAAAGCCTCCCTACATGCAGGAGGGGACCCTAACACCCTGTGACAAAGTGACAGACAAACATCTTCTAACTATAGTACAGCATGATTCTAGCTTGATTGGATGATTTTATTTAAATTTCTAGTGATGTGCTGCCAGTGTTTTTATAAAGGCTCTCACCAAATGTTTTGTCTTAGCTTGTGCTAAACCAAGGCTACCTAGAATAAATCCAGTTCCAGAACTGTGTGTTCGGCAGGCTGAATAAGTGAGAGACTGGGGTTTCTACTAATTTATATTCCCATTTAAACAAAAAATGCTTTTTTGACTTATAGTCCAGTGACTATACTGAACTTGTGTAATTTGATCCTGGTTGGGTGTGTCTTGTGGGGTGGGGGGCGACCCTTCCCTGAGGCCTTTTTTTCCCCCCAAATAATGTGGCACTCTGTGCAATCAAAGGCAAATGTTTACTCTCCAGAAGCATATTTATGAGCCCAAAGGGATGATTTAGCAGTATCCAGAAAGGGCGTGAACTCCAGCAAAGGCAGGGAACTCAGCCCCAACTTTCCTTCATTTCAGCCCTTCGGCAAATCAGTCTCTTGTGCATTACAAGTAGTTTTCTTGCCAAGCCTGTTATTTCTCACAATGGTCTTGGGGTGTCTTTTTTTGGGCTGTGACATGATCCATATCTTGTTTTTTTTAGCTGGCTCTAGCATTCATGCAAAGATCTGAGAGCTTGTAAAATTCATTCAAATTGTATTTGTTTTTCAGTTCAGCTATAATATTTCTCTGTATATATTACTTTGATATTTTAATAGGATATTGAAATGATTAATGTGCAAAGTTTTATTGCTGGCATTTTCAAAGCAGCACTCCAGATTCCTCATTAAATTTGACCTTGTACAGATAGATGCGATAGAAGGAAGTTAGAATTAGGCCTGCTCTTGAATTGCAGCTACCAACTAACCCTTTTGGGGAGGAGGGAGGAAGGGCAGCGGAGGAGTCAGAGAAGTTGAAGGACATGGATCACTGCGTAAGGTGATCCCAGTTTGGGATCCAATTAGATCTAAATCCTGGAAAACACTCTTTTAGGTTTTGGAGGTACAAGTGCAGCCTACTTTGCCAAGACTCCAATACACGTATGCTTTTCCTAATTCCCCAGATTCCCCACAGTTTCTGTATTCTGGAAATACAGGTCTCACTTTCCTCGCTGGCCCCTTTTTTGTTAAGGAGGAGGAGCACAACTACTGATTCCTCTCCCTGATGCTTTTTCAGTGGGTTGCTACCTCAGGCTTCATCCTCAACAGGGGCCTTTGTGGGAACACTGGCCTTCTCCCCACTTTATGCACACATAGAGAGAAGGGGGAGCCGCCAGTTTTCCCCTCCCCCACTAGTGCTGGACATAATAATATGTGGTAGGCAGCGCTAAATTTACAAATAAGGACTAAGTTAACTGGGTTTGTTTAACTTGACCATTTAAACAATCAACCCTCTAATAAACATTATTTTTATAGTTATCACATTAAACAGTGAATAGTGGGGACCTCTATGCACACACCTATTGCAATAAAAACCCTAAGTAAATAAGTATTGTGTATATGAAACACATACTCAAATACTACATATCACTGTAGTATGCAAGTGCCATAATAAATGTGCACTTTATGTACTATACATCAGAGTCCCAGCCTCTCATGATGAGGCAGCTCTTCAGAAACCATTTTTGTGCACGTAAAGCCGGAGTTTGGCCTAAGAGCAGACAAGCTCCAGCTTGCACAGCTTCCTTGTGTTTCTTATTTAAATCTGTAACTGGGTGTTTTGCCCATGTTTGTTTCTAGTTACAACTCTCTCTCTTAAATAGTACTGCTTTTCCTATGACTATGTCCAGCCATTTCTCTTTAAGATGAAGCTCACTGACCTGTGACATCTCATGCTCAACAGAACTACAAATCCCAGAAACCACCTATGCTACCTATGAGGCCTTCATACCAGAAGCCAGTAATGGTAGATGGAGCTCCTGGTAGAAGAAAGATGCAGGTAGAGGAGGTAGAAATGGTTTATACAAGACTGATGAAATGTTTCTCAATATGCTTCCTTTCCTTCAAGCACAGTATGAACTTTGATCCTGAATTTCAATTATACTGAAACTTACATTATTGATGTTTTTACTTCTCTACTAATTTTTGTAATATGACTGGAAAGGTCATTTTTCAGTATATGTTGTACAGATCTTCAAAAGTTGTGAAAAATCATGTGTGTACTCTGGCAATGTTAATATAAGCAAAAACCAGTGGTCAGCAAAAATAAAACAGTTATAATGTGGTAAACAGAAGATTGGGTTAGCAGCAAATTAATGACCACTAAGTGTCTGATCATTGGATCAAAATTGCATTGGGTTTTATATAAACGAATATACTGATTGTTAATCCTAAACAGTTCCAAAGATATTTTAGAAAGCATATTTCTTCAACACAGGAAGAAAGTTAAAGTTACAACACTGTGCTGTAAAAATAGCAGTTTGCAAATTCATCTGTTTATCATTTACTCTTTGGATGGTGCAGTCTTTGGGAATAGTGTTTATGGTAGGTGGTCCCTTCAAAGCTTTTCATTTCTTTGGAACATTTTGATTTGCCATGGAAGGCTCTCACAAACTTTTCCTTTAACTGTATCCAAACACTGCTATGAACTAGTGCAAGAATGGCTACTGTTATCATACTTCCTGTTTTAATATAAGATGACACTTTGAATTTCAAGACCATAGGGCTTGTTTTTCCTTCATTCCCCAAGAAATGGTGTTTTTTTAAAGCCTTTATTGAGCTCTCAATCCCATAACAGCTCAGATGTTCTAATTTACTATAGAGGCTCAATTCAGAAAAAAGAATGTCTGTTTCTGCATTCTGCAAGCCGTCTAAAGCCCTGAAAATCCCTGGGTCCATGCTAAAAAGAATAAAATCCTCCTGTCAAATAGATTTGTGGCCAGCTTTTGTAATTGTCTGAATCTCTTACGTAGATGGGCAGCCAATTCCTTTTCTGTCTGCTATCTGGTTCTGCCTATGATGTTTCTGACTGTGAAAGAAACTCCCAATTCCACACTCACCCTTCATGTGCTCACTGTTCAATAAGGACTTGATCCAATGCCACTGAAGTCAATGGGAGTGTTTCATTCCGTGAAACATTGAAGAGATACCAGTTCAATTGCCCTGTGGGGAGAGTTTCCAGTTTCATAGTACCTCTCCTGGCTGACAATTCCATTTCAGGGGTTTCACCAGGATTTTGTTCTATATGTTGCATTAGCCCTTTAAGACTGCTCCTAGTTGCTTGTTAGTGAGCTAGGTGGAAATTGCCCCACCTCAGGGAGAAAATAGTCATTTTCTAGGGCCCAGGAGAGGAGGAAGGGAAATGAGGTGAGTAGCCATGGACACCTTACACAATAGACACTTTAACAACTGAGGCACCATCTGATTGTTAGGAAATGTCGACCTCTTAAAATGATATTTAGTAATTTCTCCATTACTAAGGACTTTATATTGTGAGGCACTAATATAAAAGTTCGTATTCTTCTGAATTTACTTTGCTTCATCAGGTGACAGCCTGGCTCTGGCAGTTTCCTTGTCCACGGTACCAAATTATTATTAAACATTTGCATTGTGCTAGTGCCTAGAAGCTGACAAGATCAGGGTTGCACTGTATCGGATGCTGAACAATGAATCATTTAAGTATAGGTTTATGGAACTTACTGCACACTTACTCTTTGTATAATAAAAAACATTATTTTAACTGTGCACCAAAAAAGTCTTTTTGATTTAGTTGCCACTTCTGGCAGAAGAAGATTTTGTGCTTCAAACAATCTTGAGAAAATCATTATCTAAGAATGGAACTTTACAAGCTATACATCATAAGAATATGCAAATACAAACAAAACAAAAAAGCCTAAAATATTTCCATCTAAACCTGGAGAAAGTAACATTTAATCCCCTTTAACAGACCACATTCCAGGGAGAAAGCCTTTCTCCAAATTCTTTGCTCTTTACTACTTAAGAAAAAGTGACAGTTAGAAAAGTATAGGCATGCTCTTCTTTAAATAGTCCAGCCTGGTTATCAGACACTTAGCATGAACATGCCTGCGTAGTGTGATACGAAGGCAGTCTCTGTAAACCATAGTGGATCAACAGATACATAAATACAGAGCAGTAGCAAAGTGAAGGATTTGGCACTTTTTAACTTTGCATTCCATCCAAATTTTTAATGGGAAACCTTTAAAACATTACAGTATATTTTCTGAATTAATCTAAGCCTGCCTTTAAAGAATGAATTTACATTCAAGCTATTCAAACTGTATGAAGATAAAAGTTGCTGTGTTTTTATTTAGCTTTATTTGACTTGTCTTAGAGGCCCTGATTTTGCAATTCACTGCATTACTTCAATGAGACTTCATGCAAGCCCAGTAAACTGGGAAGATGGGGTCTAAAATCATAAAGCCTACTCCAATAACCCTTTCAAGTCACATTAATTGATTTAAATGGGATATCTCATTTGAGTGAGGGCTATTCATATGAGTAAAGATAGCAGAGTTAAATCTATAGTGCTGTGAGCCCAATACCATTTCCACTGAACTAGTGGCTAAACTCCCACTGATTACAGGTGGAGTAGGATAAGGACACAAGTAACAGCAAAGGCAATATTCAAAGTGAAATCCTGATGGCATGGCATGACGTATAGTTTCTCAGGCTATCATCTCAGAAGTATTTCCATTAGGGCCATTTTTCTATAAAGGCATTAGCTCACACACTATCTCTTTAAATGAAAGGCAGTTAGTTATCTGGCACACAAAATTTACCTAGCATATGAATAGGCTGATTTTTTCCTAGGGTTTCTTTAAAAAAATATCCCTAAGTTACTTCCCCACACAGAATTTTAATTTATCCTCAATCACAATTATGTAGCCTGGAGTGTTTTTCAGTTCAGCAATTGCTATAAAGGCAACTGATTCACACGCTTGCATCCTCTCCCTCATACTTTCCATGGAATGAAATGTCCCAGCAGGACTGTTCAAACTTATTCAGAGCTTTCGTGTGCTACATAAAACCTCATAAATCTCCATGCTCCTGCTTTGTGACCTTCTGACATGACCAGCAGACAGGAAGATGCAGGAGTGTGAAAGAGAGTGTCCCTTAGCAGGTGATTGATAACTATGAAGCTATAATTTAAAGAAGTGAAAACGACATGTCAAAATGTAGCACTTATATTATATACACTTATTTCTTCTTAGTACACCACAATGGTGCACATACAGGGCTGGATATACCACATTAAGTTTCCTTTGGCTGATCTAGCAAAGTAATGGGACCTTGAAGTGGATATAAATGTAAAAAGAAAAGTGTGGGTAATATTGTAGTAATGTTATCCAATTACAAAGGCAAAATTGGAATGGTTTGAATGCTGTGCACTGTACATTGTCAATATGATGCCTTTTTTGACATGGTATTTGAAATGCAATTTATACCCACTTGAAGACCACTTTACCTGCCAGAGTGATGGAATGGCCTTAGTGTAAATGAGGATCAGACTCATAGGCGCCGACTTCCTCAGTTCCTAGGGGGTGCTCAATCCCTTCTCCCACTTCACCCTTCCCCCAAACCCCCACCCCAGCCTTGCCTCTTCCCGGCCCCGCTCCTCCCCCTCCCCCCAACGCCTCCTGCAGGCTGCTAAACAGCTGATCCTGGTGGGCGGGAGGTGCTGGGAGGGAAAGGGAAGAGCTGATCAGTGGGGCCGCGGGTCAACGGGAAGCGCTGGGAGGAAGGGGAGGCGCCGATCTACAGGGCTACCGGTGAATGCTGAGCACACACTATTTTTTTCCTGTGGGTGCTCCAGCCCCAGAACACCCAGGGAGTCAGCACCTATGACCTTCAGTTTTTATAAATCTGAAAACTGTGATAGAGAGATAAGTAGTGATATGTAATGATATGCCTTTTACATGATGTATTACTTTTATCCATTTAGAAACCTGACTTCCTAACAACTCTCTGTGCCCTCTTATCTTTTATCTGTTCCCCTCTTTCCCACCTTCTTATTGTAAATTCCTTATAAGAATTTTTGGGATAATATTAATCCCCTTGGAATGAGGAATGAAAGTATTTTTTGAGTCACAGATACATTTATAAGAAACTTTCTTATTAATGAAATAAAATTAAATAATTGGCCAAATTGTTCTCATTTACATCTATGCAACCTCACTGGAGGGAAGGGTTAGATTTTTTTTTATCATGTACCAAATACTGATACTAATATTTGTTTTAATTGTTATGAGGGGGTTTTAGAAAAATTGGCTAGTCTAATCTCAGGTTGTCACAGAACTCCTAATTTTTTCATAATATGCTTTGGCTTTATTCCATTGGAATTGCATTAGACCAGAAAATGTTCTGATATCTTCTAAAAGCAATATTGAAGTGGGAAAGACAGTAAATTCTGCTGTAAAATTCAGTATGTGGGTTCAGCTCCTGGGGGTGAAATCCTGGACCCGTTGAAGTCAATGGTAATTTTGGTACTGACTTTGGTGTAGCCAGGATTTCACCTGGGAATTTTGCCACTAGATCAAAACGAGTAGGATGAAGTCCATAGTGTTATGGATTCAACACTTCAACCCTTACAGGAATAATGATTACTTGGCTACCAATGTAAAGCTGAGTCATCTTTAGGGACTGGATCAGTGCTGGTCATGCCGAGATCGGGGTGTGCAAAGGTGGTTTTGCCCCTCATTTCACCTTCGTGCCCCAAGCTGCAGCAAGCACAGTCCAGTGTCTGGCCATAATTTCTAATAAGACTGGCTGCATAGTCACTGGAATCTCATCTGTTATTCAAACTACTTGTAGAGCCATAGTAGACAGAGTATGATCGTAACAATGAAGTACAGATGTTGCTCTTCTTGTACTGCTTTTCCATGGGAATTTCTAGCAAAAAAGTATTCTTAAAATTGTCATTTTTGTCTGTGCTTTGAAGGCATAATAGAGATTTCTAAAAATGAGGAAAATATCTCCTTAAGCCAGTAAGAAAATAATGTTAAATATATTTTCAAAACCAAAACAAAAACCAAAACAAAAAACCACATTATGAACCCCAAGGTTGCCTGCTAAACCACTGGAATCTAATTTAGAAAACTATTAAGTTCTCTCTGTGTGCATATATATATACACTTATATCATTACTGATGTCTCTGTGTGTGTGTATATATATATATATATATATATGGAGGTATACCTATCTCATAGAGCTGGAAGGGACCCTGAAAGGTTATTGAGTCCAGCCCCCTGCCTTCACTAGCAGGACCAAGTACTGATTTTGCCCCAGATCCCTAAGTGGCCCTCTCAAGAACTGAACTCACAACCCTGGGTTTAGCAAGCAAGCCAATGCTCAAACCACTGAGCTATCCCTCCCCCTCCTATATATATAAATAAATACACACATTTATTTATTTATATAGTGGTTTGAGCATTGGCCTGCTAAACCCAGGGTTGTGAGTGCCATCCTTGAGGGTATATATATATATACACCCCATGCACATTTATACAGACATCAGTTTTGATATAGAAACATGAAGCAGTTAACTGAACAAATGTAAATACTCTGCACCAAACAAAATAAAACCCTTATGTTGATGAAAGTCCAACACATACAATTATAGCTCCATAAAGGACTTAATAAGCCCATATGAGTGAAGGCCCTCACTATGAAGAAAAATATAAATATGAGGGAAAAGTTTTAAGTTACCCCAAGGATGCCAGAGGCACCAGGCACACTGGGGACAGAGTGGTGACTTTATTCTCCACTCCCCTGTGAACATCCTTGACATATTCAGTGGTGCTTAGGGACTCTGGCAGCAGATAAAGGGGCTCTTTGGGCCCCATCCGACAAAGTGCTTACGGATGTTCTTAGCTTTCAGCAGATAAATAGTCCCATCAAAGTCACAGGGAATAATCATGACTGTAAAGTTAAGCATGTGGTCAAGTGCTTTGTTAGATTAAGGTCCTTTGTGAGCAACCTTGGCATAGAGGCTGGTGGTTAAGGACTCCACAGTTCTAGTGGCCAGACTGGGGCCAGAGCTCTCTCTCACTACTAAATTCAACTATTACTTGGTCAGTTAAAAGTTTGCTTTCCTCCCCATTTAAAATCCAGGTTACCAGTCTCATAAGGAGAAATCCAATACATACAATTAAAGTTATATTTGGAATAACAGACAAGTCTAATCACAATCACTATGACTGGCAGTTTCAACAACTCTCAAACTTTGGGGGTTTTTCTGTTCCTTTTCCCCACACTTGCTTATTAACCCATTTGGAATAAAACATAAAAATACCACCTTTACCCCTCTCCAGATCATGGTTAAGGAACATTGTCAAGGCAGTGTGGATAAGCTCACCTGTCAGTATTCATGTGCCAGTTGCTTACCTTTCTCACTTGAGTGTTAATGAGTTACTGTTTGTAAAGTGCTTTGAAGATGAAAAACACTATAGAAGTACTAATAGATGTTGTGCCTGTTCGGTGGATAAACAGAACACTTTATTTTCTAATGGATCAACTTTCATGGGCATTAAATTCACTTTAGAAAAAGAGCCTATTCTACCCTTGTGCCATTGTTTACATATATGAGAGAAAACAAATTTCATAGCTGATATTTTTTGCTAACAGTTCAATACACGAAACATTTCTTATTTGCCCTTGCAGTGTGCTTCTGAGATATCAGTAACTATGTTAAGTAGGTTAATTCAGTTACTTCAAAAAGCTGTTAGCTAAAGTAAAACTATAACCTGCTGAGTAAACATTTTCTTATTGTTTGTACAGATTAATAACACAGAAGTATGTTCAATCTATCTTTGTGTATTGGTAGATTTCATCAGACATGAGTATCATCCTCCTGGTATCAAAGTATCTCACAATGACATTAGCTCTGACGAAAGCCTCTGTAAAGTCAACAATCTGATATGGTCATTAATCTCACACTTCAAAAGAAGCAGGACATTAAATAGAAAAATCTCACATCTGGTGTTCTACTTGCTGATTACTGTGGCCTGAAATCAGATAATGGATTGTTCTGAGATCATCCATACATGCTAGACACTGCAGAATGCAACAGTGACAAAATATGAATACTTAATCATTTTACTTAATGATTTAACCATTTTCAATCAATTGTTTCTTAGGGACTGAGTTCAAAGGGGAAATCACTCTTTTGTCTTACATCCAATGAAGCAGAATTTGACCTGAACCGATTTTCAGTTTTTCATACAGAAGTGCATTCTGATGGATTTCACTTTAAAAGTGGTACTAATGTAGGTAGTATAGAAAAGTTTGCTAACTTTTGTCTACTTATGAAACATTAACTGGTGAAGCTCCACAAATGTCTTACTGTTTGGTACTATATACAAATTTTCAGGTCATTTACACTGGGTTTCTGAGGTTAATGCCACATGGAAGCTCCAGTGAGTTCAACATGCAGCAGCCCTCCACTTCGATAAGACAAACTGACAAAAGCACAGTGCCCTAGAACTCCACAGTCCTGGTTTTAATCTTTAATTAAATCCCAGCTCTTCCAGAGGCCACCATAAGAACTGCATTTATTGAGAATTCTATGGCTTAATGATGAAGCTCTCAGCAGCTGAGGACAGTGTGTATTCAATGGAAGACCCACCATTGTGAAACTGCCTGCCAACAAAGATTACTGTGCCTGAACCTTGTCAGTAGAGCTTAATATATGACCGCTCTGTATGCAAGAGCCTTCTCTTAATAAAGGTGGCTGCAGAATGTAACCCAGAAATATATTTATGAGACAGACAAATAGTCCCATTTAAGAAAGTGGGCCAAACAAAGGATAGGTGGAGCAATAGGATGCTCTCACAGAAACTGTTTTTACTTTTTCTTTTTCTTTTTTTTAGTACCATCTACACTAATGGTACTGTATAAATATCAATTAATGGTAAATGTTGTTTTCCTTAACTATCTATATAATTTCTAGATAGCATGGTGATTTGTATATCAGAAATGGACAGATAGATATACTAGCTAGTTCATCAGTGCTAAGGTTTTCACTGTTTGGGTCAAAGGATATGTATCTGAGAAAAAAGATGTCCATAATTAGTTTTAGGAGTGCATCACATTGTGAAAAGTTTCTAGAGCAGTGGTTCTCAAAACCGGTCCACCGCTTGTTCAGGGAAAGCCCCTGGCGGGCAGGGCTGGTTTGTTTCCTGCCGCGTCCGCAGGTTTGGCCGACCGCAGCTCCCACTGGCCACTGTTTGCCGCACCAGGCCAATGGGGGTGGCGGGAAGCAGCGGCCAGCACATCGCTCGGCCCGTGCCACTTCCCGCAGCCCCTGTTGGCCTGGAGCAATGAACTGCGGCCAGTGGGAGTCGCGATCGGCCGAACCTGCGGACGAGGCAGGTAAACAAACCGGCCTGGCCCACCAGGGGCTTTCCCTGAACAAGCGGCATACCGGCTTTGAGAACCACTGTTCTAGAGGAAATTATGGTGGGAGACTATAGCCTAGAGCTTCAAAGGTATTTAAATGCCTAACGCCCATTGAAATCAGTGGGAATTAGGCACCTAAACATCTTTGCAGATCAGGGCCTACGTTCCAGTATTCTAGGTAGAAAAATAGGGTACATAGGAACACAGAAATTGCCATATGGGATCAGACCCATGGTTCATCTAGTCCAATATTCTGTGTCCTACCGCAGTCAGTACCAGATGCTTTAGAGGAAGTTGCAAAAGGCCAGAGAAGGCAGGCATGGGATAATCTCCTCCCACTGAATGTCTCATGCTAATCACTAATAATTAGAGATTGGCATAAGCATTAGGTGCATTTTCAAAACAAATAAATAACCATGACTTGCCTGCAGTTATCCTTATTAATCTTGATGGCACTTAACTTAGTGCTTGTCTACATGGTGGGGTAATGCATGCATGCTATGGGGGGGGGGTGATGTCTAAAGCTCACTAATATTTTGTGCAATAGTTAGTTTATGCAGGCCCTGCTGGGGCACACTAAAAATTCCCTAGTAGTGTGCTTTAACCTTTAGTGCACAATAGCCTTGCCTACTTGGCTCAATCAATGCGCAATCCATTAGTGCACTATAGACATCACATCCCGGTAGTGTGCATTACTCCAACATGTGGACAAGCCCTTAATTAAAGGCATACCCTTGTTTCAGAGCCTCTCCAGCTAAATCTGATTTCCTTATATGGTAAGCAGCCATTTCAGTGGGTATGAGAAAGTGAGGCAAGCAACTCTGCTTCTACAGGTCAAGGGGGAAAGATTTTCTCATTTAAAATAAATGAAAACATGGTTTAAGACATTTATCAAGTTCTAAATGTTATTTTTAACAATAATATAAAGGAAGGAAGGAGGGGGGAATTAATGAAGTAAATTACTCTTTTCCCCATAGGCCATCTATTTATTTGCATGTAAAAAGGAACATAGGGGAAAATAGTACAAATCCCGCAAAGTATTTTCTTTGTATTTTGGTCTTGAGATGTATAACTGTCTATGAGACCTGAGCTAAATCTTTTAAGTATGTTTGTTTATATAACATGCAGCAAGGAGAACAACACAATCTTTACAATAGTCTCTTTCCACTGGGCAGGAGGTTTTCATTTCATGCATCATCACTCACAATTTGCTACAGTGATTCCCTGAAGTCATTTCATAACCTTAAAACGAGAAAAAAAAAAACAAAAAAATATTTGGTGGTGTTGCTTTGGAAGTTAGGCACATTGAACACAGATTTCATTTTGACCATTTTACAACAACACAAACCACATTGACTGCAGTTACGTATTCATAGCCAAAGAACAATGCAGGATATTTTTGAGATATTCTAGCCACATTTGGCAGTAATTCTGTTTCACTGCTACTGCACGATTTGCAATGAGAGCAAAGTTACCATAGAGACATCTTAAGCACACAGAAAATAAAAGTGGGTTTTAGAAAAATGGACGTTTAGTCTCAGCAAAAGTGTTGCTGTATTTGTTATACCTGTTAACAGAAGTCCTACAGAGCCACACTACTAATATAGCTAGTGCTGGCCACTCAAAATCCAGCAAGATGCCATGAATGCCAGAACAAGATCTTGTGAGTCTTATGGGATTTCCTATTGAAGTGAGGAGGAGACTCTTGGGATTTGCAAGATTTTACTCTACTGACCCTGTTACTTCCTGCTGATGAATCCTAAAATCCAGAAAAATAGACTGAGAAAAAAATATATTGTATGACCTTCTAAAAGGGGAAAGTAAATACATTGAAAAAAATTACACAAAAAGAATCCAGTGCTTATGGAAAGCCATGTGTATTTGGTGATGGCAAATCTTTCCAATTTCATCTTTAGCTACCAGGACAGTTTTATAGCTAATGAAAGCAGGTAGGTACATTGACAGAAAGATATGTCATATAGCTTGTGCTATAGCTCATATTGCATTCTTTGAAGGCAAGACGTAATTAAAAACCAGAGTGGGGGAGGGGTGAAAAAATGGAGATACCTATGATGGAAGAGGTTACCATTAGTGCTAGTGGATAAAGTCTCTGTCCCTTTCTCTCTTTGTCTGTGAAATAGCAGAGTGATTTTTCTAAAGAAACTTGGATGTGGGTTTCTAGCTGACCAACTAATAAGAAGGTGGCACTGACACTGAAACACTTGTGCCAGTAGAACTGTACATGTGCTGTATGCCAGTTTTCTTAGCTATGGTAGGATATGAAAGGAATTATTTAGAAAGCAAATGTTCACAGCACATTCAAGAACCACTGCCTAGGGAAATTATGCTAACTTCAGTTTGGCCATAATGCTTTGTATATAGCACAGTTTTATAGTCACATAATTGACCCGAAGAAGAACTCTGTTTAAGCACGAAAGCTTGTCTCTCTCACCAACAGAAGCTGGTCCAATCAAAGATTTTAACTCACCCACCTTGTTCTCTAGTATGCTGGGACCAACACAGCTACAACAGTATATAGTCACATAGCACATTCTGCATGCTGCTTATCCATGCCGCATTGTAACTCCTACAAACTAGTTTCCTGAAAAATTGTTAGCACTAGTATTACCGAAAACAGATACTGTATAAAGAAATGCTTAATAATAAAGGAATAGGTTATTATCATCACTGTTTTTAATTCCTTCTCCTCCACAAAATAAAGACATACTTCTAATTGGTAGGTGAGTGTGTGTATATGTGATACTATGACAGAGGTGTGAATGTTACAGCTCAAGATGATGTATTTTACAGGTCTTTTCTTCAGGCAATAAAACACCAAATATGAGATTTTTCCAAGTACTAGTAGTTTGGATTGCACCACAGGGGCCAATGTTATTTAGGTAGTGAATTCAGTGGATGAATTGGATATTTCAGTTCTAGCACATATCCTTTGCATATCACATACCCTTCCAATATATTGAATTAAATTTTCCTTCAATTTTATTGGGTTTACTAAATTTGTTTTGCACACAACTGAACACAATAAGATAAAAGAAAGATCATAAATGTCCTCTAGTGTGTAAAATATATGGATCAAGCAAAAGAGACTGACAAGTTGAAAGATGCCTTTTCGTATGTGTATACCATTCCAGACAAGTCACGTTTTACGGGGGAATGGTAATAGTTATTTTAACTGCTCCTATTTTGGTTTTGGCACGTTGTCTTGCACATGATCAGTCATTAGCATTTCAAAATGTCCCTCTGGGAACACCAAGCAAATTCCCTCATTCATGCTAATAAAGCACTTTAGTGACTATGATCTTTTAAAATTGTAATTAGACTAATATATTTGTAGTCATAAGGTTCAAGCAGTTATTTACCTCTTTCATCATAAGCTTATGGGGGCAAGGAGCAAAATGAACAGTATTGCATGATGGAATGTTAGCTCCATCCTATAAGACAAAACTTTTTTCCTCCCCACCAAATATTTAGGAATTCTGATCATTTATGGTCTCATAGGGCTTTTGGAACACACAGGGAAAAAAGAAAGGGGATGTGTGTAAGAATAAAGAACTTTGGGCATGACAAGCTGAAGTTAGATAACAGTGTTTATCAGACTAAATCTGTTGAGCTAGGAATACTATAGGAAATTGAAGGGTTTGGAAGTATGTCTGTCTCCATATATAGCAATACCACTGTTATTTTCAAGGATCACAGAGGTTCATTATTAAGAGCAATTACAGAACTTTTCTTTCCGCCATGCTTAAAATAGAAGGAAGGAAGGAAAACTGATATTTAAGAGGTCGCTTTTGTTTTTAATGCAACTTGCATAGCTAATTACAGAAAAAAATTATGCTTTGGTATTACTTCTTCCTAAATAGTAGACATAATTTCACCATTTGTTCTATGCAACAGTAAGATTTGAGCTGGGAAGAGACAGTTTAAAGAAGTCTCATTTGCTCAGCAGTACAAATAAGTAATTGCAGAAAGAAAAATCTTTGATCTCAGTGAGGTGCTAATTTGTAAGATTTTGGGGTTGTTAGGACCTTAGGAAGCAAGGATCAGTACATAAACAATGGCACTTATCTGGCAGGCTATTACTGACACATTACTATCTCGACACTTATTCATTTACACAAGTGTTTGAAGACAAGACTATGTGTCAATAAAGGAATTAGACCAGACACCTTGAGTCCATCAGCTTTATCTCAGTTTGCTGACAGGAACAGTAGGTGACAATAAGTAACAGAAAACACTTCAAAGATTCACAGTCCTAGGTTTTCCACTGAGGACAAACAACATTTACTGCTTTGGTAGCAACAAACAATGAGTAGTAAGACTGCAGCTGGAAGATGAAAGGCTAGTCCACTTAGCAAACACAAAGCTTTCACATCCACTATTTTTTAACTGGACTTAATTCAATTGTGTGGAGTTTTTTTTTTAAATGATTTGTAACTTTCATCTTGGACATTTTAAAAGGAACAATATTTTAAAAGGCAATAAAAAGAAATGTGTGGATTTAAAACTCCAAAAAGTTTGACGCTTTGTTACCTGCTGTTTGGGAAGGAGATAAAGGAGGGAGGATTGTTTTACAGGGGAAAAAATATCTACTGTAACAGTTTGGGCTTCTGCAGGCAAACTTTCCCTCTAATCCATATCCCTCTCCCTCATATGAACTTTATATTATCAAGCAGTGGTAACGTATATTACATTCACTTCCAAAACAGTGCACATTTGCTGAGGTCTAAAATCGTACATAGTAAAATGTCTAGGCTAGACTAGGCAGTGGCGTGTTAATGAAGGGATAGGTTCTGCCGTCCTTACTGTTGTGGAGGTATTATTCAATATGAATAAGACTCTACTCCAGGGGCTAAGGTACTCGATGTAAGTAAAAGTGGTCCAATCTAGCCCCAATTGGGCACTTCATTCTTTAGCTAACATGCATTGAGGTTTGCCGTGTAAAATATTTTAAGGTAGGTTAATATAGATTGTAGACAAAGTAAGGCTGATGCATGGCCTGGCTAATTTATTACTTGAACATATCACAGACATTTCGTAAAGCCTTTTAGGGTAGGTCTACACTTACCTCCGGGTCGGGCGGTAAGCAATCGATCTTCTGGGATCGATCCCGGAAGTGCTCGCCGTCGACGCCGGTACTCCAGCTCGGCGAGAGGAGTATGCGACATCGACGGGGGAGCCTGCCTGCCGCATCTGGACCCGCGGTAAGTTCGAACTAAGGTACTTCGAATTCAGCTACGTTATTAATGTAGCTGAATTTGCGTACCTTAGTTCGAAGTGGGGGGTTAGTGTGGACCAGGCCTTAGTTTGCAAAGAAGGGAACAAATACAAAGACTAGATCAGAATACACATTGGGCATTGAAGGGATTTGAACTTGTTTCTCACTGATTAAATCCAGAATATCTGAAAACTGCTCATTAGCTTTCAGTATTATGAATTTTAAAATGCAAAAATGATAACTGTACTTTTAAGAGACAACCCCCACCCCAAATTAGGAATTTTTTGTACAATACCTTGCATTTCCAGTTTATCCTTGATGTTTACTTAGTCTGTAGAAGAGAAATTAATGGTTTCTCAAACTTTTAAATTGAACTATTTAAAAATCCATTTCAATTCATACTTCACCCACTTCTATTTGTTATAGTACCTTATCCAGATTTAAGAGGTAAGCACAGACAGTGCCATTCATGGAGTGCCTTTATTTCCCCTCCCCCCCCCCACTCACTACCATAGTGTCAAATGGTTTCCATGTACAGTTCAAGGCACTGATGACACCAATATCTCTAATTTCTACCTACGAATAATACTTCTTGGAGCCTGTGGAGCTTCATCATTAGAGAACGAGGTGACCTGACAATCTTTCCAATGTGAGAAATAAAGTGCAAATAGGTATGAATAATGAATACGCTTGTAAAGTCACTGGAAACATTTGCAAATAAAAGCAAGCCTTTTAAAATTCTGTGCCAGCATTTGATTTCCTAATGGTAAGTAACTTGTGGTTTGGGTAAGCACAGAGGGAGCGGGGGGTATAGGGTTCAGGAGATGTACATTGTTTTCACTCCAACCCAGGCGGAATGTTCTCAGAAGCTCATATGGCCTGAGTGTGTAGCTCCTGAGAAGTACTTCCCTTTAATGGAACCTCACATTTTGGCAGTGTGGCAGGGGCAGAGGTCAATGCCTGCAGGGAAGGAAGTCCTGTCAGCGCTGCTCTACCAGAGCCTGCCAGGACTCAGGGAAAGTTGGGGGGCAGAGGCAAATTCATGCAGCTAGGATGTCAGACCCCACTTCTTCGGGGGGGCAATCACCACTCCTCAAAATATATGTCAAAGGAAACTCCAGAAGGAAAACCATAGTGAGTTTTCCTCTTTCCCTTGGGAGGGGGTGAGCAGCCGTCACTTCTTGCCCTTGGTACTGGCTTTATGTAGTCTGAGATTGCAACTACTGAGAGGAAACTGCAGTAGAACCTCACCTTCAGGAGCATTCCAGGGTCAATGCCTGCTGGGATTCCCCCAGAACAGAGGACTTCCCCTACCATAAATTCAAGGACCCGGCCCATTGTAATTTGGAAGTCATAAATCAAATGCCTAGTTCTCTTCCACTCCTGGCAGAAACAAAAACAGTGATGTACTTCACGTTTTATTTATTTATTTATTTATGTCTCTTACTTGTGGTTCCTAAGCTTTTGCTGCCTTTAATTTATGGCCATTCACTAACCACTAGTTGTGGGCCTGCAGGGAGCAGCCCCCTTCACAGAAGCTGTTCTCTGCCACCACAAAAATGTTAGAGAATCAGGATCTAATGGAATATTTACTCTAGAATTGTTTTACAACATTCTTTGAGAATTTGAGCAATCCTGATAGGACTCTAAGCAAGAGACAACTTTTGAAAATAATATATTAGGCACTTGACAAATACAATTGTTTTGTTATGCAGAGTCTGGGAGGCAATGAATAGCAGGGAGAAAGAATTACACAATAATTATTTGTTATCCAAAGCAGATCTGGAATGGGGAGAATGATGATGATGATGATGGTTGTTGTTTAAACAACTCATAAATCACTACACACCAAGATCTGGAAGTCCCATGGCTCTCCCTTATTTAGTCAGTGAGACTGGACAGAGATGAAATATTTCATTTTTGTTTATTTTTTGCTTTTACAGAGAATAGTCTGACACAAAACTAGGGATGGGATGGGCCAGTGGATCTGTGAGCTGTCTGGATGCACTTCTCATTTGTCCTCACAGAGAGTGCAGGAGCTAAGAGAAAGGAAAAACAATTTCCAGTGATCACTCTGCATCACATATTCAATAGTCCTCTAATCTGCATGCTTTCCAAATCCTCTCCTTTGCCATCATAGGATTGAAATGCAGTGTTGGCTTTCCCTTACTGCGGTCAAAGGGTTGAAATATTTATGAATCTTTCATTATGTACCATAACAGGAAAAACAAGGCAAGAGCAGGTTCTGTTTGCTGGAATCCTTCGTTTAAGAGCTTAAGTGGAATTTAAGTGACGCATAGGCCATGTTCTGGCCCTCTGCACAGGAGTGCATTTCAGCACTTACTGTCTGGAACCTTTGATCTATTTCATCTTTCCAAGCCTATTTAGTGTATATATTTAGTATCCATTTCCATTTTTGTATATTTTTGCATTCACCCTTACTTTTCAGTGGGCTTTTAAAAAACAAAACAAAACAAAAAAAAAACGGTTGTTACCGCACCTAAACCCTTTAGACCCAGAAATTGCCACTAAACACTACTTGGGTCATGCAGTGCGACAGAAATTGTGCATTTTCTCCAGTTCTTGTGTGCTCTCTCAGTGCAGAGAGCCTCTGTTTTAATGAGCTGAATGACAAGATTAACACAGTTAGGTGCTAAACAACAATGAGACAGTGAGGTTGTAGTGGCACCTAGCTGTTGCCTGAAAAGCAATTCTGTTTTTCCCTAATCTTCAGATATTAATCTATTTCCCTAATCTTCAGATATTAATCAATTTCCTTGATTAATCAATTAATTTCCTTGATTAATATCTGAAGATTCCAGTTCTTACATGTAAAAAGATTCTTTCATGTTCCCTTTGAAATACGCCAGTAGTATGAATGTCTTTTTTTGCAGGAGTATTTTTAAATGCTTTACTAATAAAGATTATTGTTTATTTTTATCATAGCACTGCTCAGGTTTAGAGTCCTGTTGTGCACGGCACTAAATAAATCACATAGGAAAACACAGTTCTAGTCCCCAGTCTCCTGATATTTGGTATTTTTCTTAACCCCCTTGGGCTCCTGAGACCTGAATCTCAGTTTTCATTTAAAAAGTAGGGTTCTAGCCCTTCTGAATGCAGAGAAAAGTTGAAAACGTGATTTATCTTTGCCCCCGAAAATACACTCAAAAGCCGGATGGCAAATAATGAGAACCCAAATTGAATATCTTATTTCTTTTAGAAAATCATGATTTTAAACCAAGCTCATGATATTGGAGGCCTGACTCTCAACTTTTGAACACTTGGGGTTGGCAATACTGTTAAAATCTAAGGCTCTAATCTACAAGTACTTTACACACATGCTTAATTTTAATCAAGGAGCAGTCCCATTGATATCCCATAAAAATTAAGCCTATGAATATTTGCAGGTTTGGGACCTATGAATTCACTTTCCTAGTTGTTTAATTTCTTGTGAATTAAAATGGAATAGTTTTTTTTCTTTTTTAAGCTAACTATAAAGGTGCCAAAGGTGATAGAATTTAGTGTTGACACTACAATTTGAAACTACATTAGTTCTGGTAGGAGTAGTTATAGCTGAACTTAGTTGGAAAGTCATAAAATTCCTAGATGATTTATTGTTTCTGGTGAAGTGCAAATGCTCCAAAGATAATAATAAGTCTCAAGATGCCAAGCCTCCATCCCCTGCTCACCTTTTCTACTGACAGCACCTGTTCTCCAACTTTCCTTTTGCACTTTGCTGTGCATTCATCTGTTCTGAGATTGCTGTTTAAAATCACATTGTTATGGCCTGATTATAGAACTCATATGTTCATGAGAATGTGTTCAGGTGAGCATTTGCTCCATTGACTTTAAATCAGACTATGCATCTGGTTAAGTGTTCACCAATGCATGTAAGGGTTCCAAGGTTGGGCCACTCATTTGTTTTTTAAGAAAGGTGGGTTATAGATGTGATCTGTATATCGCATTGTTTTCTACATTATATTGGCAGATAAGTTGGTCACTCTCTACAGAATTGTGCTTCATTTTAATGTGTAACTGTGTCAAGAAAAATATATACTTAGGGTTTAATCTTGTTCCCATTGATTTCAGCAGAAGCAGGATTGGGTCTTTAACAAGTTCTACATGAGTGCCCCTTTTCACATTGATTACCCATTGATTTCATCATGCAAAAGGCATGGTTGTGTATACTGGATACAAGCAAACCTTGTGTATACCACATAAAATTATTGAGTGCCTTACTGTTAATGTTGATATTACAATATAAAGTTATAGACCCATAATTGTAATTCATAACAAAAATGTTGAAATATTGTTCTATTGGAGCAGAAATCTAGTCAAAAAGAAAAGGATCTTAAAGCCAAATAGGGGATTGAGCAGAAATTCAAATACTAAAGCACAACAGATCAAGATCTGTAAAATAAAACCAAGTATCAGAGGGGTAGCCGTATTAGTCTGTATCCACAAAAACAACGAGGAGTCCGGTGGCAGTTTAATAAATAAAACCAGTTTTTCATAGCGACAAGAAATTATTTCATTCTGTACAGCACAGGATACCGGAATATATTTTTCAGAACTCCCTCTCCTCTCTTAGCTTTCCCCTGAAATACAGGGCAAATCCTTCACTGACTGGGGCAGTGAGTCAGAGGAGAGAAAATGCTAATCATGTAAACAAGAATGGTGCATGATGCTCCCTACTAGTGCTTGTTGCTATCAGTGAACACGAAGGCCAACTGGAAATAATGAGTATGATTCTGAGCTCACACCAGTTTTATGTTGGTATGGCTCCATTGACTTCAGTAGAGTTATTCTAGATTCACACTGGTGTCAATGAGGTCAGAACAGATTAAAAGTCCCATGTCCCCAGGGGGATATAATGATTGGATCAATACCTTAGCCATCTTTCATTCTTATCAGACCATTAAGTGATGCAGAGAAATCCTGGCCTGCTACTCACAGTAAGATATTCTCTGTGCTTTTCTTCCTGTCTTATGCAGAAGCCAAGAACAGAACAGAACTTAGTCTACAGTATCAGCTTCCCTTGAATCTGCAGCATCTGCTTTTGTACCATGTAGTGTGCTACCAGAAAGTTAGCACACAGATGCAGAACATGTATGCAAAGGGAAAGTTCTGCATGTTATTTAAAGCTACCCTATAACAAGACCATTCACACTGTACAGCACTATTGCTGTTGGAGTCTGCACTCTGGGCATTTAAAGCCCAACTGGAGCTATTCTTTTGTATGTGATTTCAATGCAATATATAGCATGTACCAAACTATTAAACTGAGGTGCAGTTGAGTATACATATTAGTAATTTAGGAGTTTTAATCCTTACAAAAATGTACTCATTAAAAAGTCAAGACTTTCAAAGTTTGTTACACTAACAAGGAACTCAAACATTTGAAAACGTGGAGTCTTCAGCCTCCAATCCTGCCTTCATGGGTGGAGTATCAAAAAGGGACAACATAGAGCTTTAGTTTATAGGTGTTATTATATATGCCCAAGTCTCTGCTACTGATTGCAATGCTTGGTCATTAGGTTTTGTTCTTCTCATGTAAATGCTATGTTTTCACGTTGTGAACTTAGGTGGTTTTAAAAGTTCATAAAGTTAAATTCCTGCATCCCTCCTGAGATAAGTACTCCAGTCACCTAACGATGAATCAGTATCTCATGCAACAGGTGCCCTATCAGCCCCATAAGTAACCAGAGCCACATTGGTATCTCAAGTGTCTGGGTAAATGCACGGGTACATGGAGTACTTTAGTAGGCTCATCAGCCCAACCAGTGCTGGGAAAGTGAATCAACCCTGCAGTGCCTTATGAGGTTCATCATGTCCATTGCCTTGCAAGGTCCACAAGAGGAGAGCCCTGCATCTATCTACCTTCTTGTGTGTGATAGCAAGTGGAGCACTGCAGCTGAGCCAATGGTTGAACAAACTTTGTAAAGCCCATTAGCACCATACTGAACTTGTGATGGTTCATCAAAGCCCCTGAATGCCTTACAAAAGAGGTCATAGCTCAATGCGTGAATCTGAAGTTCCTAATTCAGCATTAAGTAACTTAAAATGTAACATTGCAGAAATTTTGTTCTGTGAAGCACATCTCTGCTAGCTGAATCAAATAATTTTAATTGTTACCGACTTTCTATTCTAAAGCTAGGATTTGGCATAAAAACATCAGAAAAATATTTTGTGATGTACACTTCTTTTTTTATCTGACTTATTTTACAGACAAGCAGTTTGCCTGATTAGCTTTAGTTTTGGTTAAGAAAAACCAGTGGAAGAATGCCATCTTAAACCCAGTTTTGGAGGATTCTCCCAGGATATGGAATTTCCAGGTGGCATGGAGCTGGATCTATATGACCCCTATGTCATCCCTAGCATAAGGGGTGCAATGGGAGAGGCCAGCCAAAGTGGGCAGGATAAAGCTCCTCTGGCAATTCTTGCCTGCAGAACAGTCCTTTGGGGGGTTGTTGCAGCCAGGTGTAATTTAGAGCAGCCTCAAATTCTGCTCATTACAGATTTGGATCTAGCCCTTGAATTGCTACATGGAAAAGTTAAATTGTTAATATTTCCCCATATTTATATTATAATACAAGTATAAAACTTCACATCTATTCCTAATTGAAATACAAAAGTAAACAATTCCACTGTTCTATTTTTTTCACCCCACCATAAATCTAGGTAATGAATACAATGAATTATGAACTCCTACAATGTTTGAAATAATCTCAGTAACTATACCAAGCATAACATCAAAGACCCTTCCCTGTATTTGGATATTTCTTGGCACAGAGGCATACAAATCCCAACAACATTCTTCTTTTTAAGTTTTGGACAATCAAGATAATTGTACTGTAGCTGTCAAATACTCGTAAGCATGATATTGCTTTTGAATTGAGAAGCTAGCCAAAAATGTAGAGTCTAGCTGATTGTTCCAGTTAGAAGGAGAAATTGGTATAGTCAGGTATTTCTTTGATGCTGTTTTGTTTATTGACAAAGAACATACAAAGTCCTGTATCCCTGAACACAGAAGGAATCAAATAAATAGCAGGAAACAGCTTCTTTTGCTTATAGCTTTGCTTATAGCATCTTTTCAGCTGGCACCCCAACCCAAAAACCTTTTCCAGGGTCAGCCACCATACTTTCAGCTGCTGCTTCAGGCTCTCTCTCACCATCTTTCCCACTTTGTCTGTTCTGCCTCCGCCCCCTCTCCCCATCCAAAACAACACTCAGCAAAAGTTCACATACTCCTTTTGTCTTAGGTGGGGGGGCTTAACCTTCCAGTTATGTTAACTGAAGTGTGAGTTCATAGCTGTCAATCTCAATGAGATTTTAACTAAACCCATAACAAGGTTTCACCCAGCTCATAACAGTATCAAATGGAAGAGATATTAATCTAAACAGATGGTTAATAAATCCTCAAAATGTATTGTTTCAGCTTTAAGGAGATGGTACTACTAGGTGGCAGGGAATTTTATTTCTATGTCAAGTAAAGAGTTATATTATGATCCACTTAAATTTGTTTTGAAATAATGCATGCATGACAACAAATCAGATTCACCACCTCTTTCCCTGTTGGGGGGCAGGTTCTCCAATGTGGCCCTGGAGCCTCTCCTCTCCCCTCCCCCCTCTTCAGTCAGTGTCGGTCATTTTCACCTCCTCCTCTTGCGGGGAGCCTGATGTTTTCTCCACCCCAACGGGGAATCCATTCCTCATACTCATTCCCTCCACTTGCCTCCTAGGCTAATGCTGCTATCTCTGCTAGGTGAGCTAGGGTTACCATATTTCAGCAAGAAAAAAAGAGGACGGGAGGAGCCCCGCCCTAGCCCCGCCCCTGCCCCTCCCACTTCCCGCCCCCCCAGAACCCCCAACCCTCCCCCCGTTCCTTGTCCCCTGACTGCCCCCTCCTGGGACCCCTGCCCCTAACTGCCCCCCAGGACTCCACTCCCTATCTAAGCCTCCCTGCCTCTTGTCCCCTGACTGCCCCAACCCTTATCCACACCCCCACCCCCAGACAGACCCCTGGGACTCCCACGCCCCATCCAACCACTCCCCACCCCCTGACAGCCCCCCCCCCAGAACTCCCAACCCATCTAAACCCCTCTGCTCCCTGTCCCCTGACTGCTCCGATCCATCTCCCCACCCCTGCCACCTGACAGCCCACCCCAGAACTCCCAAACACTCCCCCCCTGCTCCTTGTCCCCTGAATGCCCCCTCCTGGGACCCCTGCTCCTAACTGCCCTCCAGAACCCCACCCCCTACCTAAGACTCCCTGTTCCTTGTCCCCTAACTGCCCCCTCCTAAGACCCCCCCCAACTGCCCCCCAGGACCCTACCCCCTACCTGTACCCTGACTGCCCAAAACTTTCTCCACTCCCCCCAAAAAGCCCCCCCCCGTTTCTTGACTGCCACCTCCAGAACCTTCCTGCCCCCTGACCTCCTTACCCTGCTGCTCAGAACAGAGTGTTGGGCTCTGTGCAGCCGAGCCGGACACGTGGCTGAGCTCCCCAGCACAACAAAACCCGGTCCCTGGCCCTGCACAACAAAACCCGGTCTGGCCCTGCACAGTGCTGCCGGACTGGGCTGCAAGGGAGCTGCCGGCTCAGAATGCAGGGCGGATCCGGCTCCTCTACAGCTGCTCCTGAGTCCAGCCCGGGACTTCCCTGCAGCCCTCCCAGCCGCTCGCTCTGCTCTGCGGGGGAGAAATCCCGGACATTGTGAGTGCTTTACAAATTCCCCCCGGACGCTATTTTTAGCACAAAAAGGAGGACATGTCCGGGTAAATCCGGACGAATGGTAACCCTAGGTGAGCCTTACACATGCAGGCCTAGTACCGGTGTTGCACTGGTGCTGGCACAGCTCCTTGAGCTCCAGTGGTGGTGCCATTGCTGGCTGCTTACTCTTGTCACTATCCGCAGTAGGTTGGGGAGAAAGGTTTCCCTGAGACCACAACTAGGCCCTCTTGCTGCAGAGGAGGAGTGAGGGGAGATGCTGAGAGCAGAATGGGTCATTCAGGTGTCATTTTTAGGCTCCAAATTTCTGTAATGGACCACTGAAACTCAGAATTGTCCTGGGAAAGTGGGGCATCAAGTCACTAACAGTGTGAATCAAACAAATTGATTTTCTGTTCCCCAATTAAAAAACAAAACAAAACAAACAAACAAAAAAACTGCACCAAGAATCAACCCCCTCCACAGCGGATTTGAGAACAAGGGATTAATGTAATCAGACAATCATGACTGTTGTCATGAAATTTCTACTTACATTTTGCAAACTGACTAGTTTAGAGAAGTTTTGGATTAAAATATAAACTTTGGGATGCTTATCCAAACAAAAAGCAGGCTCCAAATCTTATTGGGGGGGGGAGGGAGGGAAGAGGGGGTTGTACATTGTTTATAATAATTTAAAAATATATTTGTAATGATACAATGGATTTTTTTATCATAAACAGATTTGAAAATCTAAGTGCAACTTCCTTTACCTTCACTATTTATGATTAATTTAATTATGTATTTATATTGCAGTAGTGCCCAAAGTGTGCTGGGTACTTTGCAAACAGAGAAAACCCATAATCACTACCCCAAAGAGCATAGAAAATTGCTGTTTAACACTAGAAAATGTACCTGTCCTATTAATTTCTTAATTGTAAATGGAAAATAAAGTTAAATAAACTTTTATCTAAGCCAACAGTTTTACCTTTTTACAAACCACAGTGACTTGGGGCTAACTTTAGGGATTTTTATAGTTGGTATTGCTCATGTGTATCTAATATGGCAATTCCATTTTTCCTATATCACCAGGTGTGAACAAGAACATTAGGGTTGCATAATGTCAAAGTCTTTTTCTTCATTTATTGCATGCTTGCTGAGTCGGAGGTAAATGCATGTTTCCTGTATCTTAAGGCGGCTGTGTAATACACAATTTCTCTTTTGGCAAGTGAATTGCTGTCAAGATAAAGGATCCAGTTCTTCAAAAGTTTCCATGCTGCATGAGAAAACTATGGAATTTAGACATGAAAATTATTCAGATGCCATAATCAGTTGGATTTAAATCAACCTGATAGGAACCAAGTTTCTGGAGGTAAAAGAGAATGAATTTTAAAAGCCACATGGCAGTTTACTACCTAATAGAGCTACATTTAGCTCTTTACTTATTCTGTACCTCTGACCAGTAATATTCTGGAGAACCTGAGGCTTGGCTGGTGATGCAAGATTTGACCCAGTAAGAGATTTAGGTTTATAAAGAGATTATGAGATGTTCATTCTGTAGGAAGGGACTATGAGAACGTGCATTCTCTATCCCAGTATGGAGGGATTAAATGTTCCCCCAGAATGTGAAAAATTGCTTGGTTGATGATGACTGGAGTTAAAGGGCAAAATGGTAGGCCAGAAGAAAAATACCTTTCCCCATTACACACCCATTTCAGATCACACTTTTAGTCCTTGCCTCTGATATATGTCCTGTCAGGTTTATGTGGGATAAGGGAGAATCCAGTTTGCTCCAATCTTGCAAAGGATTAGGCACCTGTTTAATTTTACGCATGGTGACTTGTTCCATGGAAGTCAACGGAGCTACTCATAGGGTATAAGGTTAAGCACATGCACAAATCATTCCAGGATTGGAGGCTGACATTGTCTGGGGCTTCTGTAGTACCAAAAGAACAGAAGGGAAAGAGATTATGAGCCTAATTTTTAATCTCACTCTCTCTGGTTTCACACTGACTTCAACAGTGCTACTCCTGATTTGAAATGGAGTGTGATCAAAATCAGGCCTTACACTATATGTTTTAAATGTCTGCATGTACAGTAAAACAAAATATAATATTGGCTGGAAATTTTCTGTCCCTCCTGTTTTCTCTTAGTTTTCTTCACTGCAGACAGTGTAAATGCTTAGCCCTCAGCCCAGGAAAGTTTAGCATAAGTGGTAGAACTAATGTAAACAGAGAATTACATTATTACAGCTGCATGTGGTGTTATAATTCTATAAGAATGTAGCTCAGCCACGGGTGCATCATATGCGCCACAGTGTCGCCAAATTTGCAGATGTTCAATCTTACTTATATTAAGCATGACAATGCCCAGCAGGATCTATTTTGTCTGATTATACTCAAATGGAGAAGAGTATTAAAAGGCAGGATAATTAAAAATATATGCCTAAACAAAGGATGTGCCTACAATTTCTTTTTTAGTGCTTTGAAATAGTTCAAATTTCTCGGCTGGCTCATATGTATAGGGAACCAAAAGGATGTCTTAAATTCAGACATATGTCTTCATTCTGTTTAATGTGCCAGAACAAAAACATAGCCCGGGACCACCATGAATTGATTTTAAGTGATGGCTCGACAGAGTGCTCCTAATTCCACTGAGCTTTATGCCATCACAGATGTTGCAAATGCATGCTAACCTTTGTATAGGAAACCACTATATTCTCTTGGTACATTATCTGGTGGGAATAATTGAGATATGAATCCCTTGGTGTCTGGGCTGGGATTGTTTCCTTGCTATTCTGATTTACCTTTTGGAACTGAAATATCAGAGGAATTCAAATCAAGCAGTATGGAGCAGAAAATAGTCTTGGCAATAGCAATTATTTCATTCAATACTCAAATAAAGTCAGGAACTGGAGCATCACTTAAAAGTTTCTAAGTATGAAAAAAATGAGAAAAAACAAACCTTATTAGGACAACTAAGCTCTCAGTGGGGCAAGTAGTTGAATAAATGGAAAAGAAAATGGGCACAAGGAGATTTAGTGAGTTCAGTAAAGAAAGAAAGAAAAGAAAGCAACTTTTAAAGTCAGGAATATAAGATGATAGTTGTAAGGAGCTATAATGAACAGGAAAGAAATGAAGATTGAGTCAAACTAGAAATTAGGAAGCAAAGCATGAAATGAATTGGGAAGGGGAAATCAGTGAGGGAATTTGTTCAGCTAGTGCAATGGAAGTTCTAATACTGTTCAAGAAAATAAATTAATGCTCAAGAATGGTTTCCAGCTAACTCTCCGTACCCACATATTAGCAATAATGGAAACAGATAAGCCATAATATGGGAACAACAGACTGCAGATTTAGTCAGGCAGCTAAGAAGCACTGGCCAGGACCAGTGCAGCTATAAATGCTGTAAGGCTTCAAAACATTGGTAAGCACATTAGACAACTAAGAAATGGGAAAGAAAAGACCGAGGAACAAATTAAACTATAACAGGTAGGAGGATGGATGAATGAACAGTAGGTCCTCACTGAAGTGGATTGCAAGGCATTCAGCATTGAGTATAATGAATATTCTTGGCATGGAGTGTATGAGAGAAGAAAAGATGCTATCTGAATAGGCTAGAAGTGGCAGTGGGTACACGGGGGAAAAAAATCCACATTTGTGAATGGCACAGAAAAACAACAATAAAAATAATCAAGGAAATAAGCTTCCTGGAGTGTGTGGGGGTGGGAGGCAGTTTGTTTTAAGAAAGCTTCTTCTGTAAAAATGGTTAAATATATTTCAACTAAAGTGATGAAAATATAATAGTACAGGGTACTGGAAAAGATTTCAGTGGAGAGTCAGATGCGTCAGGAAGAAAAGCAGCTCAATTTGTGTAACTTTTTCTTCAGTTTCTCCATGTGGTTGTTACTGCAATAGAATATGTAGCTGTATACAAGACCGGAATTACATTTATGAACCTTCAAAAAAATTCCCCAGCAAATCTCATAACACAAGGATGAAGTCTGTGACCTTAAGTGTCTCTGGGGTTTGGAGCCGGTCTTCATGTCTGCTGCTGAGAGAGGAGCCAGCTATCCTTTATGTCTGCAGCCTGGAAGCAGAGCTGGCTGACATCTCCCACTGGGACAGAAGCCAGAGGGACACAGTGTCTGCTGCTAAGACAGGAGCAAAAGGAGGAAACAACTTGGGAGGAAGTCATTATCCCACTGAAATGAATCAGAATGTTATCATTTACTTCAGTGGGGCCAGAATTTCACCTCAGGTGCCTGGCCCCTTTACCTGTAGACTACATATTGATGAGGAAGGGGGAAGAAAGACCCCATAAGCTGAAATCTCCTGAACCCCTAAATACCACTTTTATCCAATGCTGGAGAGAGCGGGCTCAGTCTACTCCTCAAAGGATTCTATTGCTGGGACACTCAGAACCTACCCCTAAAAAGCCTATCCCACATCCCAATCCCACATCCCATCTGGTAAACCTCAGACCTTGCTTTCTCTCCAATGGATAGTGTTCCTAATAATGGGAGAGAAAGTCTATAGTCCAAAACGCAAAACAGATAAATAAAAATGCAAAGATATTATTTATTAGTAGTACTGTATTACCACAGTACCTTGGAGACACAGTCATGGACCCCATTGTGGTAGGCGTTGTACAAAGAAAGAACAAAGACAGCCCCTGCCACAGATAGCTAACAATGAAAGTACAAATAAATCCTTTGACTGTACATACTGCCCTTTGCCTTCAGGGAAAGTATCAGTCTCAAACTTTTTTTTAATCTTTCAGAAACATTTAATGCCACTGACATCTGAGTCAGCCAGTACCTGTGTAATATTTCATATATTTAACATTTATATTACAGCAGCACATAAGCCTGTAACCAGGTTAGACCCCTTTGTGCTGAGAGCCGTAAAACCAAATATTAATAAGTGTGCCAGAGTATTTATTTTGATCTAAGAAAGACATCTACCGTATCTATTACCTAAGTATTTAATTTACACCCATTAAAACATACCCTTATTTTTAACATTACCTTTCCTATGCTTTCCAGAATTGCTGTAAATTATGCAATTGAACGATTAAACAAAAAACAGTAGCACTGGATGTGAGATATAGGCATGACAGTTCCTAGGGCACCCAGCACTGAGAGTCATCTTGTTACCTGCTGCAACCAGTGAGAGAATGTCTCAGCCACTTACGCACTCTCCTCCGGTCTGTGCCTGCCCTAACTTTGCCTTGCAGGTTAACAATAGGTGCACCCCAATCCTTGAGTTCCTTTGAATTGTTCCCCTGTGAGATCCAGCCCCTGACAGCTCAGAGAAATTCCATATCCTCTGCACCCAAAGTGCAGTGTAACCCATTTTACTAGTTTTACCTGAAACCACCACTCCTGTAAACCTGACAGCACTTGTGAGCACTTCTGATAAAACAAAAGTAGGTTTATTTAGGAAAGAATAAAGGTTTAACTAGAGATTGGAGAAAGGGATGGAAGCAAATAGCTACAGCACAGAACAAAACCATAAACCATGATCTTGGGTCTACACTTATCAGTAGTTACCTTTCCTATATTATGTTGCCCCCGCACTTCCCGAAGTTCAGTCTGTTTTAGAGCTGACAGGTTTCTCAAGGACAAGGAGCCAAACATTCAAGAAAGGGGGTCCCTCAGTGAATCCAGAGTACCTTTCCCTACACTCTGTTACTGAAACAGTCTTTATTCATAACCAGGGTGATCTCCTGTCAGCTTTAGTGTTTCTTTTACCTCCAAGGGGTATTACTACTTTGCAAGGTCTTTGATAGTTTTCCATTGATTTTTATGGAATGTGGAAGGGTAGACTCCAGAAATTTGCATTACCTCACCACCTGAGAGAGGTTGACAACCAGGGCTCCTTTTCCAAAGGATCTGTGGCATGACAGGCAAAATAAGTACGTTTCAGATGGAAGGCCAGAGAGGCAGAGAGATACAGGGAAACAGTTCCAGCTTACAGGGACACCAGCTGAGCAGTTTGCACTACTAGTGACAAGACTGTGGAGAACAGAGGAAACCACTGTGAGAGAAAGCAGAGAAAGTGAGGAGAAGCAACTGAAACAACAGTTTTAGCACAGAACAAGCAGAAGCAAATGCATGGATGTTGTTGAAAACAAGGAGGACAAACTTGAATCAGCACCTTAAATGAAAGGGTTGGAGTCATTTGCAGTTGATATTGTACATTTCGTAGATGTGAAAGAAAAATAACTATTGAGAAGTTTGAAAATGTTATTTCAGTCTTGAATATGAGGTGTCACATCAGACCAGACCTTCAATCCGCCATTCTTTTTATATTCTTCTGATAGCAGCCTCAGAGAAAGGAAACAAACAAACAAAAATCCATATTGCAATTGTACAATAGTGGGCCAATCCTTTCATTGTAGTCTGCACAGGGATTTAAGGGGGTAGACTACCTAAGAGTTATGTTTCAATACAGTTTCATCTCCTACCAGCATTCCTGTAGGTCACACCTTTATTACACCAGCCAGCACAGCTGTCAGGACACAGATCACAGAACACACACCATCTGCTTCAAGGCTGGGGGAACTAGCACTGGTCTAGATACCCCAAAAGAGGAATTCTGGATGAATCAGACAGATTTCCTACAGGGAGATCCAGCAGCACAGAGGCTCCATCCAACATGCAGCATATAATATTGTCCCTGGTTTACCAATGCTTTTCTATGTGTTACTTCATTTTCCTGAAAAGCCTTTATTACATTTTCTGGGTACAGTAGCAGTTGTACCTGTCCATGTGGTTCACATAATAAAGCCAATAAGACCTCATATAAAGTTCTACTCCTGAAATTTCTAGGGCTCCCTTGAGAACCTTATTGTTTCAGTACAATTTTGGTATCCTGTTAAAGTGTGTATGGCGGGGGGGGGGGGGGGGCGCGGGGGTGTGATTCTGCTGCTTCTCGCAACAAATTTGGAAAGTCTTTGGAAAGCCTAGCTCAGTTCATTCTATCTTAACTCCATCAGCACCGTTCTCAATAGAACTCTCAGGAAGGTAGGAACACAACTGTTTTCATTGCTATGCAGATAATGCATTCCACTTTTAATAAATGTGCCCTTTTACAATAGTCCTCGGCGCATCTGTCCAATGTGTTGTGCACAGGGGTAGAGTAATTTAATAATTTAATAATTACTCTGGCACGTATGCATATATTACCTGTACTTCTTACACAATATATTCATTAGCAGGAAACACTTTTCATATGAGGTCAAAGGAAGATATTGCTTTCTACCACAAATCCCAAATTCACAGTTGGACACACTGTATTGGTGTGATTTAAGAAGATAGTTTCCTGGAAGTGTTTATTTACAATGTCTTGGTCCATGTGGCAGAGAGCAATTTTCAATATGAAGCCTGCTTTAGCACTTCACTGTATTGATTTAATTCTTTTGTAGTCCCCCAGTCTTCCCCTTTGTATCTGTACAACTGCCAGAGCAAGAAGATGAGTCACATTAAAAATACACATCAGTCTCATTAAGCAGCACTATCAAGGAACATCCGGTTGGAAGCATTTTGGCGGATGATTGATTTAAAGGCAGTGTTCAGTCAGTCAGCTGGGAGTTTGAAGGATCTCTTCCTTCCCATTATCCCTCTCACCTTGCAGTAAGCAGTCAGCACACTTGGGACTTCATTTCCTAAGTGTCTTTTATTGCCTCTTCAAAAGCCTAATGTAACCCAGCCTGCAACCTTACCTCCAACCAGAGACTGGGTCTCTTTAGGATTGTGTATTGCCACTGAAAATTTCATCCTTTTGATATGCCATTCCCTCTCTTTGGAACACTGCCAGCTAGAGCTGTACGTAACTGTGGTTTCAGTTCCCAGGAGTTCAGAGAACTTGTGTTGTTTTGGTCCAAGTGGGTTAATGCCCCCTTTGAGTTTCAGGTTCAAAGAATGCTGAGTTTAATCTTAAACCATAAATCTCTCGCATCTGTGGATAGTAAGAAGTTTGCTTGAAATTTGGCCTACATCAATGCAATTCTCATTCACGTTCACTCGAAAAGTTTGCAAAGGCTGAAACTAGATGATTTTTACTCAATTTTGAGCTGCATTATAAAAGTTTCACGCAGCTTCACTGCATGTCTCTCACTCCTGCCTTTAGCAATGAATCTCCATTTCCTTGTGCTATGCAACCCTTATGCCTCTTGTGTTTGTGCCAGAGGCTTCCATTCAGGAATTCTGTTAATTATAAATGGATTTTTCAAAAACTCAGTGTTGGTTTAACTAATCTGCTCCCATGGAAATCAATGGGAATTTTATCACTGGCATCTGCAGGAGCAGAGTTAGCCAATGCTGAGTTTTTTGAAAATCCCACCCTACATTTTTAATACATGTAATTTAGCTAGAAGTCAAGTTATCAGCATTATGAGGACAATTTTCACAAAATTTTATGGTGAAAGTGATTAACTGAAATGAATGATTGAGCATGCTGCTACTAGCAGATGTGGCAAACAGTTTAATGTTTAGCAGCTGATTTTTAGGGAAAAGTTACTGCAAATAGTATGCAGCTTTAAAGTCTATTAACTTTGGAGTTATTTAAATCATTTGAGTTAATCTCCATATAAAAATCCCAGAGTACAAGATATGTAAATAGACCCTAATAGATCAGACTCCATTGTAGTATGTGAATTTTTAAAGATCCTTAAGTGCAACCATTCATAATCCAATCTCTGAAAGGTTAGTAAACATGCATTTATATGCTTCACAATAGTGCCCACTGTAATCCACCAATCTCATACATTTAAGGGTTATTTCTCTTTTTAAATTATGTCAAGCAACTTTAAGATTGCAATGCAAGCTTAAAAAAAGTAAGACAAAAAAGCAAAAGTTTATCTTTTCCACTTGTGCTTATATACAGGGCAACAATTTCACAATAGTGAGTGATGTCACAAACAGTATATGCACTGCAATATTATAGTGTTGACAATGGTATCAAGTTAGAGAGAAAGTCCCATCCTTACCTACAAATGTAGGATTTTGTAGAATGTGCCATAACCTCAACATTGATTTTATATTAAAGTAAACCCTTGAATGATCCACAGTCCTAAGACTGAATGATAGTTCAAGAATTCTGTTGTGCAATGTGGTATTTTTATTACAGAGCAAAGGATTTAGTGTAGACAAAGGAAGGAATTGGTCCTTCAGTGTCCTTCTGCAACTGCTGTGCTTCACCATTTGATGGAGGAGGAGACAAATCATGGTATGTTTCACAGAGGAGGGGAAGTATTACAGTGTGCATAATGTAGTAATATATAGAGAGAGAGAGTTTAGAGAGAAATTATCAGTGGTTTACAAGAAAATGAGCCTTCTGGATAGAACATAAAACAAACTAAATAAAATAATCTAAGTAAATCTCATTTATCTTTAACCATTAAAGCAGCATCGATGCTTAGAGAATGATGGGACAAGTGCCAGGAAAAAATAAATGCAACACATGGATAAAATCCCCAAGGTGAAAAAGAGTCATGCATCTAGTTTGAGTTTTAGATGCAGCATAAACTAATAATCCTTAGATGTAAGGTTAACTTACATTTTATAATTTAGTGATTTAACTGTCTTAGAATTAAAAACCATGACAGCTTCATTAGAATGGAGGTGGGTGGTAATGGGAAATGTGACCATTGTAAGTGGAAAAACAGCACTTTAAAGCCTGTTTATAGAATAACAGAATTTTTTTTTTTTAAATGTTGTTTTCTTCCTTTGGTGATGATTTAATGAAAAGCTTTGTCAATACTGGAGGCAAAGTGTTTGGAAGGCTGAAAAAAGCAACAAAGAGTCCTGTGGCACCTTATAGACTAACAGAAGTATTGGAGCATAAGCCTTCGTGGGTGAATTCCCACTTTGTCAGACACACCACATGCGTCACCCACGAAAGCTTATGCTCCAATACTTTTGTTTGTCTATAAGGTGCCACAGGACTCTTTGTCACTTTTTACAGATCCAGACTAACACGGCTACCCCTCTGATACTGGAAGGCTGAAAACCATTATAAAGGAATTTGAGCTTTTCAAATGAAGAGTGTAGAAGAACAATATCCCATTTCCCCAACACTCAGACATCAGTGGATTTTTGTTCGCTATCTCTTAATGTGCATCAGAAGGGAGTGGGAACTGTTCCAAAATCTTGTAATAATAAGCTATGGGAAGGATATGATATATACCATTTCCTGGCATGTTCAATGCTGATCATACACTAGGTGTAAATAGCTTGTTACTCTAGTCCATTTCTTTAGGAATAAATGGGGATTTTATTGTAAATAATGATAAAATAACCCTTGCTTAAGTAGCACAATAGATGTGCATGTTTTTGGCAAAGGAAAAATTCCACGCAGCTTTAGAGCTCGTACAAAATATGCATTTAATTATGTACTGTACAATCCAGCTAGACACTCCAGATAGAAATTAAGTAAGAAAGGAATTGTATGTGACAATTCAGTGTGGGTTTTTTGTTTGTTTTTAGCTTGTAACACTTGGAATAATATGTCATTTTGCAATACCACTGACATATACTATAAAATAATATGACTACAAACAGATGTGCTCTAGGAAAAGGATTTTTTTCTTTCATAATTTCATTTCCTTTGTCCAAGCAGCTTTAACCATCACACTAGTTGATATAATGGACTTATTGTCTCCAGTGGAATTTCTTTCATTAAATAAGTTTCCTAAAATCTTGCAAAGTTTATGGGTATGCCTGGGGAAACCTATAACATATAAACCCCTCTCCACACGAGCAATGGCATATACAATATTTGAGGCTGGTAGATATATTAAAATCACTACGGGCTAGATCACAAAGGGACTTAGGTGTTGCAATTTTTAACTTTTAGGGTCCTTGCCACCAAGCAGAATCCACAGCTTCAGGTTAAGCACCCAGTTTCCCTGTACAATGCATGGAAAGAGTTAGGTGCCTAAGAATGTGATCCACAAAAGCCAGCACACTGAATGGGGAGGTGCCTAAGTTAGCTAATAGGAAATAACAAGGAGAGGAGTGTGACCTAACTCCCTTTGAAGGGTGGGGCTTAAGTACCTAAATCCAGACTGGAGGGAGGCACCTATCTGTGTTTGGGATTCTCTGCTGTGAACCCCATCCTGGAGTTAGTCATCTAGGCAGGATTTTTTCCCTCTAAGAAGTGCTTCCACTGCAGGAGGTGCTGGTCCCTCACCCATAACTTTTAGCCCAGTGGTTAGAGCCCTCATCTGGGATTGTGCGAGACACCAGTTCAATTCTCCCTGCCTGCTGTAGAACAGGTATTTGAATTTACATCTCCCCCTTCCAGGAGAGTGCCCTAACCACTGGGCTATATCTCACTCAAGCTCGCCAGTTGCAACTGTTCCACTTTGCATAAATAATTAATAATTCATTGGGTCAGAGACAGCGTGAAAGTGACTCTGTAGCCCAGTGGTGAGGGCACTCACATCGGAGGTAGGAGATTCAGGTTCCAATAAATATTTAAATAATTTATACCCAGTGGGACAGCTTCCAAAGGAGAGATTGAAGGAGACATACCCCACTGACTAGTGGGAGTTACTCACCTAAGGGTATGTCAACACTGCCCATGTTACAGCGCAGCCATGGCCGCACTGTGGCATGAGCAATGTAGTCACGCTTTATTGCTGGGGGAGAGCTGTCCCAGTAATAAAAAAAAATAACCATCCCGAATGGAGGGGGGTAGCTTTATCGCCGGGAGCGCGGCTCCCAGCAATAAAGCACTGTCAATATTGGCGTTTTTCAGTGCTAAAACTTTTGTTGTGCAGGGGTGTGTTTTTTCACACCCCTGAACGACTAAAGTTTTAGTGCTGAAAGTGGCAATGTAGACACAGCCTAAGTCTTTTTGTGGATCTAGCCCTAAAGGTCTATATTACAATACTATCAATAGCATGACAATCATACACACAGGCAGAATTCAGGATGAAACACCATCTGTTTTCCACCCTTAATGTTTGTAAGTACTGGCAGTGTCTTCAAAGAATAAGGGATATTAGATAACATTACAACATAATAGGTGAGTTAAGGAAAGCAATTCAACCTCAGATTTTGAGGGATTACTCATATTTATGGGCGAAAAATATGTACTGTTCTTACAGAAGTGACATGATCTCTTTCCTCACAGCACAGATGCTCAATGGCATACATAACATAGGGCCCTGGCTTTCTGCACTATTGAGGGCATGGCAAGCACTCACCCATTCTCCAACCCAGAGAACAAAGTAGCTGAAACGGGGTGGGGTAGGACAGAGTAGCAGCTCAACATGCTAGGATGAGCATCCTGTGTTAGACTAATAGAGGTACCTATCCCTAATTCACACACCCAATTAGGTAAGTGTACTCTGCCCGTAATAACCAAGGAAATTATTTTTTTCTTAGAAAATGTTTTATATTGTTATTTTGGTGTCAGTGCATAAAGTATTTTGTGTTACAATCCTTATGTTTTGTTGTGCTCTTCTTTAGCAAACGGACACCACACAATGCATATCAAAGGTGATAAGGTTGTCTTTTTTGTGTATGACTAACTGGATGCAAAGAACACAACTCTTGTTTGACACACAAACTACAAAGGTGTTCTCTAAACATGATTTTTTCTCCTGGTCTGGCGAAGGGGATGGGAAGGAAACCTCTATTTCCTCTCCCTTCCTCCTCCTGTCCACAAGTCAGACATTAAAAGTCAGATATTAAATTTCCTTGTTTAATTTTCTGACTCAGGAAGGTGCTCAGATACCATGGTAGGGGGAACAGTATCAGAACCTGAATTGAATTGCCCCCCACACAAATGTGCTTTAAATGTTTTTATCCTCTGTTACTGTGAAATAATATTCTATGTGACACAAAATGGAGAATACAATCTTAAAGCCAATTCCTACCGCCATAACACAGGTGCAACTCCCACTGAGACCAATGGGAGATGCGGCTGAATAGAGTAGGCACAATGGGGCCCAGTGGTTCAAATTCAGACCTAGTATAAGTAGGTCATACACCACTGGCTTCACTAGATTTGGGGTCCAACTACTGAGTCTGAATTTGGCTCTCAATACACCTCTACCTCGATATAATGCTGTCCTCGGGACCAAAAAATCTTACTGCATTATAGCTGAAACCGAGTTATATCGAACTTGGTTTGATCTGCTGGAGTGCCAGCCCCACCTCTCCCCCCCCCCCCCCCCGAGTGCTGCTTTACCGCATTATATCCGAATTTGTGTTATATCGGGTCGTGTTAGATCGGGGTAGAGATGTATTTAATTTTTACAAGAATAAAATTTCCATTTGGAGATTTTTTTTTTTAGATAGAAATAAGAGTTAATATTTATAAACAATCTTAAACTTTTTCCAGTCTATTTTTTAACTGCAACATTTTACAGCTGCTTATGCAACCAGGAAATAACATTAAAGTAATGTGTTTATTTTTTAAGGATTTTGAAGAATGAAGTTCAGTCTGAACTGATAATTTCAGTTAATGTTTACTGTTGTATAAAACACATAGTGCACTTTTCATTAAATCAGTAGTAGACTTTCAATGCATCATCTTAATGGCTGATAAATAGCTTATTTGTTGTATAGTCAATGATGCAGAATTAATTGTCCATTGCACATACTGACATATTAGAATTTTCATCAATTAGCTGCCATAAATGTTTCACTGCTGGAGACACTGATATAACATGTTCTCTGCACACTATCCAACTTATAAACAGTCTTCTGCAGATTCCAATTTGTAAACTATTTAGTACAGATTCTCTAATGCATACATTGTTCTGTGCATGTTCTCTGGCATGGATTCATTGAAATATCACAAGAGTATTTCAGTACTGTGATAAGTGACAAAAGTTCACTGTACATATTTATATCCTTGCTCTGGCACATACCCATCAAATTCAGATCATTGATATATATGTTTCACTACTGGAGGCAGTGATACAAAACATTCAGCTGAGGATATTAATTTATTTTCTCTATTGGTGAGACATATCCATTCAAAATTGTCTTGTCATCGGTGTATATGTGCAAGAAAAGAGGAAGGAAACGAATTTATGTGACTACATTTTTTTGTATGTTATTACTTGCAGCAGTTAAATAGCCATTTGAGTATTATATTGCACTTATTCCCCCTCTGGTATATGGGCCACATTTAACAGAATGTGGGCGATCACTTAGCTAGCTTTGTAGCTAGGATTGTTACGTTCCTTTTACCCAGGCTATGTACACACTACAGCTTAGGTCGATCTGAGTTATGTCGCTCTGGGGTATGAATAAGCCACCCCCTAAGCAACGTAAGTTATGCCAAGCTAAGTGCCGGTGTGGACAGTGCTATGTCGGTGGGAAAGCTTCTCCTGCCGACGTAGCTACCGCCGCTTGCGGGGGCTGGAGTAATGAAGTTGATAGGAGAGTGTTTTTTGTCGGTTTAGAGTGTCTGCACTAGCAGCACTACAGCAGCGCAGCCGCATTGTGTAGCTATAGCCTGAGTTGAGTCTCCAAATCCCTTTCTTCTTCCTCCCCCCACGTCACCCAGTGCACATTCCTTCAGCTGATCACTGACACAGCTGAGGATCAATTTTTTTGATCCTGTGCTCTTTGAAATCAATGGTAAACCTCCCACCAGTTGCCATGGTGCAAGATCACCTGAACATTGTACGATCTCCCGGATTTCTGAAGACTTATTCCTAACTAGATTGATGCATATTCTGTTTTGCATAATTGGAGTTAGACTTCCTAGGGTACATTTACAAAAATTGCACAATGTTCCAGCCTCATGATTTCCACCCTAGAGAGCCACTAACTTTAATGAGAGCCACAGGAACCAAACACAGGTATCAATTTTAAAAGTATAAAAAGAAGTATGATTTGTGATAGGGACACAACAGCACAGCATCTGGGATGATGCCAGGCTTTTCCAGTGCATATTGAGACTTGTATTTACATCCTATTGTTTAACAAATAAAGTATTTTTTTTAATTGTAAATTTAAAAAAAAATGTTAATGTTGGAGCAAATCCTTCAGATTTTTGAGTCAGTGGTCTTTAATGATTTGGAAAGAATTTAAAACATATGGTGAAATGATTCTATATAACATCTTTGCAAAAATGTATCTGTATATATGGTGACTTGTTTCAGAAAAAAAATCAAAGGACTGAATCAGAGCTTGCTTTTCTTCAGGGAACCATTCTTTCAGTTTGGACATGCATTATTGTAGCTTTAATGAGTTTTTAAATAACTGGCATATTTTAGTTTTTAGATTTTCCAAGACTGTTTTTATGTAAAGTCACTTTCCATAAAGTGACTCCTTTCGCAATAGTTTTGGGTTACCAACAAACTTGGTCTCTTGTCAACTAGGTGTGTGGCAAGTTTTCATGAAGCCATAAGAAAAAACAAACCATGTTTAAATCGTGGTGTAATATCAAGACTCGACAGTGAGATGAGGTGAGTGAGGGAATATCTTTTATTGGATCAACTTCTGTTGGTGACAGAGACAAGCTTTTGAGCTACACAGATTAGAGTTATGTGTAGCTTGAAAGCTTGTCTCTCTCACCAGTAGAAGTTAGTCCAATAAACGATATTACCTTACCCACCTTTCTCTGTAATATCCTGGGACCGACACACCTGCAAGGAGAAAAATCCACTTAATTCTATAGGTGAACCTACTGAAAATCAAAGGGTAAACTAAGTGGTCAGAAAAAAATGGAGGGTCTATTATTTTCTACAGAAATGAAATTGACATCATATCTGTTTCCCTGCCCCCTCATCAATTTGGCTGCCACATCCTCCTCCTTCCCCCAAGTCTTGTGGGGAGTGCAGCAAGGTCCTGGTACCTTTTCCACTTCCCAGACTGGATGTTGCAGAAATGGGAGAGGAGCAGAGGTCACAGGAGGGGAGGGGAAGAAGGGAGCAGAATCCCCCTTTGCTGCTGGGATCGTTCTGTTTCCCCCTTCTCTCCTACAAGAATAGGCCAGATAGTGCTAAAATTCAGGCAAAAGTTATCTATTGTTGAAAGTTACTAGGTGATACCTATACTGCTAAATCAGGCTTATAAGGAAAACTCTTTAACTGTCTGAGTTTAGCTATTTTACCCCATGGAACTTACACATTCTACACTGAAGTTCTCATACCTTCCACAAGACCTTTGATTGACATTATAAAGTTAATTGATGTCCTTCACACAGTCCCCAGCAACTCAAATCAGAGAGGGGAAAATTTTGTGATATTTGAGGTTTTGTGAACTCTGTAAACTGTATTTCAAAATCACAGGGTTTGCTTACTAATTTAAGTTAGCAAAATGTATTCCATTATCATTTAAACCCAGATTGAATCACCTTGGACAAAAGCAGTTTACACAAAAAACATATATGTTTTTCTATCCCAGGGAAGGATGTGCTATGAAACAGGGGTAACACAAGACCTCAAAAGGTAGGCCAGCATAAGTGGGGGCTTTGTTTTTGAATGATTCTTCACATGGTCTGTATTTCCACATTTGTTTTTCCACTCTGCCCATCTCTGCTCCACTTCTCACAACCCTTCCTCCCTCCTTGTTTTTTTAAGTCTGTCCTAAGTGAAACACCAACCTAGAACCATCTGATGAGTAACTTGTGAACCCATATGTCTGAGTGGGTTTGAAGTTAGGTAGGAGGAGTTCACCTATCCTCAGTTCAAATTTTCACAGCTACCAATTTGAGAATGTTCCACCCAGCCTTAATGAAAGTGGACCTATGCATTACTTCTCATGGACAAATAATGTGAAAACATTAATTAAGAATTTACACTAATCCATTTTAAGGTTTTTTTGTTTGTTTTTAACACCAAAAACATGTTTTGAAAAAGTGAAAAGTAACAAATGCCCATGACTTAGTTATGCTCATGGTTCTGTCCCCAGATATTCTTCTGGTCTAAAAGTCATCATGACAAGCTCTTTCAAGTTAGAAACACAGTGCTAACACATCTACAACAGCAATCACATCTAGCAAGAACAATCAAACATGAGAAATTTCATGCTGAGGGATTCAATGACTTCTACCCCAAAGTTACATCAGAATTGGACTTATATTCAAAGTTGTCCACTGTCATAATTATGGTGACATAGCAAATTGATAGCATAGACCTCAGTGGTTCAGGAGCCAAATTAGTGATCAACATTACCCCAAAGAGCCATAGTAGTGTGAATTCATTGTTTCATTTAATATAGTGCTATATATCCATATTTAAACAGTATGACAGTGGAAATATTTAGTTTTATATATACTATTCTCACAATAAAATGACTGACCAAATATTATTATCTTATCCACTACGATTAGTTAATAATATAGTAAAAGCATCCTGACTGATTCATAATTAAATCACGGTATTTTAATATCATGTGCTGCAAAGAGCTACAGGAGACACATTAAAGAGCCACTTGCGGCTCATGAACCTCAATCTGGGTATCACTGGCCTAAAGCAACATTCAATTTTCTGCAGAAAGACACATATACACGTGCACAATCTGTTACAAATCTATGACATTATTTCTACAGTTAGCTTCACATAGAGTGGGACTGATCCATATTTACACCAATATGACATTGGACCAATTTCTTATTAGAATGTTGTGTTATCTATAAGTATAAATCACAAGTGTAATATTCCTGGTATCAGAATATTTAGACATCACGTTTGCAAGTTCACAAGATACAGAGAATAAGATATAAAAGCCACTGGTCACTGTGACAGGATAGGGCTTCTCTTCCACACACTCACTGTTCTACCCAGTCACCTTTAAATGGGTTTATTTTACAAACATAGGGGAATAAAAACAAACACACGGTTCTTTAGCTCACCTTTTGTTGTAGGGTTTCATAGCCTCCCCTCCCTTCTGGTGATCCTGCTTCTTGAAGCCTCCCAGTCCCGGCCAGCTCTGTTCCCTTCCTGGGCACCTCGCCTCTTGCTCCAGGGCCCAACCACAGGAGTTAGCCAGGGGTCCCCTCCCCAGGCACAGACTGTTATAACAATTCTTCCCCTTCCTACCCTCTGACAGATCTTTGTAGTCCCAGGTGTAGCCCTGCCCCCTTTAATTAGCTCAATTGGGCCCACCTACTCTGATACCAGTGCATTGGGCTTGGTCTGCTTCTAGGAACCAGCTACTGAGTGTCATTTTTTGAGAAGCAATTTCTATAGCTTAATTTATAGTGACCATTCTTTTATGATGATAAATGTACTAGCATAGCACATTTGTATTTATATCTTGTGATAGCTCTAGAATTAGCCAGGAAATGGAATTTCCGTCTCATGAACAATACGTTTTTGAAACAAACACTGCCCTGAATCTGGACAAAAAAAGTAAAAAAAAAATTCACAAGACTGAAAATTGTCATATTTTCTTTCAGAAACACCAAAATGAAATATTATTCCAGCTTCACAGACTCCCCATCCTGCATGCTCCCCAGTAAATTGGCAGTGGAACTGGGCAGCCTGGGGAGCCAGCTAGCCAGCCTGGCAGCCCACCAGGCAGGCAGCAAGAAAACAGGGTTGCGGGGAGCCTGGCACACTTGCAGGAAACCTTCCAATTGGCCTTCCATTGAAAGTTTTGACAGAATCAATTGCAGAATGTTTAGATGCTGTCGAAGCAGTATTTTCAGATGAAAAAAAAACTATTCCAAGTGCTAGTTTGCTCTTATGTCCTTAAGACATTTATGAGACTTCTGGTTTTTTTATTTGCGTGGATTTAGCTTTTACATATAGTTCTATCATGTTCTGGTGATAGGTGGCACTACATCCTCTACTGTGAAAGCTGGGGAAACCTTCCCCCTTTCTTTTTCAAGTTATTAAAACTATTCTTCACGTTGTACATCCCAAACATCGTTTAGTGAACCTAATATTGACACTAGAAATGATTCTGTTGATAGAGGCAGAAACTAATTCATCCAAATATCAGAGCATTAATTTAGTTTTCGTCTTTTAACCAATTTGTCTTTCTGAACTGATGTGGCTACATCATCTGCTGCGATCTCAGTGCTGATACAAGCTCAAGTTGCTTGTGGAAACCTGTGCCCTTTCTTCAAAAGATAATAAGTAACAGACCTCTAAGTGTTTGTTGAAAAGAAGAGAAAAACTGCTGTCTGCTTCCCCACTCCCTAGGGTGTTTCTGCTATTGTTGGGAAGCAGACAGACCATATGCACCAGTTGAGACTTATAATGGCACATGCTAGTGACAAGAGACATAACATCATAGCAATGGCTCCTGTATGGCTGAAACTATTCATACAAGTTGTGGAGATTAGTAGTTATTGCTACTTCAATTGGGACAGCATTCTGGATTGTAATAAGTACTATATAAATGTTTCAAATGTGCCCTCCTATGCCTAATTAAAACTAAATTCAAAGGCTATTAAATACTAGATACTGAAGGCAAATATTGAAATTTTATATTGAAACCTAAGTGTCTATGGAATATTTTATTTTCTACTTTATGTGTTAGACATGTCAACTTATTACAGTTTAAACAAGCAAATCCCTTTCCTACATCACCTTTACTAACAACACCTTAGATTATTAAAAAATGAAAGTATTCACACATTCATTTTAATTTTCACTGATTATTCTGCTCATTTTGGGCCTGATCCGCACCACTGCAGTCAACAGAATCATGCTATTTGGTCCCAGTTCTGTACTGGGATGTGCTAGCACAACCTTTTGCATTAGTGATCTCAGTAGAGTCCTCACTAGCAGATTCCATGAAGATCAGGGCCTTATTTTGTGTATTTCTCTCATGATGGACAATGAAAATCGATGCAGTCAGTTTCACTTTTAAGCATTCAGCTGACTGATGTTTTGGCTGCAGACACTGCAAAGGGATGAGATTTTGTGGTACCATGTTTAACTGGAACGTCAGGGATTTAAGCAGATATAAAATGATGTAATTATTTGAGAAAGAATATGGCCAGGACCCTCTATGCTTATGAAAGACCTGATGGTACTTTTTATGAGAACAGTTGTTCAAGTCTTTGGTTTAATGTCTCATCCAAAAGATGTCACCTCCAGCAGCACATTGACCCCCCCCACACACCATACCGTGCGGCAGAACAGTAGAGAAGAAAAAAGGGATTGCATGCCTCAGAAACTCAGAAAAAGTAACAATATAGGAGGGAAAAGTTGAACTATTTTTAGCCAACAGCAAGAAATGGAGCTATGGCATAACTCCTACTTTTGCCCAATTCAAGCACTACCGAATATGCAAGTTGAATACTGACTCAAAGGGCTGAGTACCACCTACTAAGGCACCAACTTCACTTCCGGGAACAGCTAGGTTTCTTGAGTCTCCAGATTAGTAGGACCCCACTTACCTTATGGATGCTGACAGGATCACAGCACAGGCTGGCATAGCCACATGTGAGCTAACATACCGTTGTTTCTCTGCACAGAAAGCAAATGGCTAACTGCTAATGGCTGAAAAACTAGGGCATTTTCCTGCTGAAAATGAATTTGGCCTATTATATTTTTGACAATAGGCAGGAGGGATAACTCAGTGGTTTGAACATTGGCTTGCTAAACCCTTGGTTGTGAGTTCAATCCTTGAGGGGGCCACTTAGGGATCTGGGGCAAAATCAGTACTTGGTCCTGCTAGTGAAGGCAGTGGCCTGGACTTAATGACCTTTAGGGGTCCCTTCCAGTTCTAGGAGATAGGATATCTCCATTTATAAAAAGCAGCTCCCACTGCATTATTGAGAATGCTATATAATTATGTAAACAATAACTGCTTGCCAGTGTTTGCATTTCCAGGCACTTATGGCTTGATCTTGAGAGGTGCTGAGAATTTGCAGCTCTCATTGAATTCAATAGGAGCAGCAGGTACTCTGCAATTCTGAAAAAAGCACTAAGGACCAACTAGAGGAGTTCAGTCAGTCAGGTATAAGTGAACTCAACTTTGCCATTCAATGTGCAGACTGTTTACAGATGTGTAGGTACTGCAAACTTTATGAGCTAGTTCAATATTGTCACAGCTATGTGATGGTATCCCAGCTTTTGATATTATGGTTATGATTATGTCACAGCTGTGTGCCAGCTCTCTACAATGTGCAACTGGGACCTCATCACTGAACCACATAAACACTTCCCTATTCCCAGTTTGTTAGGCTGGGGCAGGGGCAATTGCAAGGGCACACAAAGCAATGAAAATATACCATGGAACATGAAATGGGCATGAAGGAGTGAATGTAACTGTTTTAAAACTATCTCCTCCAATCTAGTGGGACTGGCACTGCCAAGGAATGAAGTGTTGCTGGGGTTCACAGCTGAAGGCGGAGCACAGGATCTCCACATGGATCATCTTGGTTCCAGCAGATCCACCAGGTTTGAGGCTGAGCCCCACAGAAGCCAAATACTCCTTAAATGCTCTGAGATTTCCATATTAAAAAGATCCCTCTTGCAGCTTTTCATGCAGACAGGGATGATTTGGCCATTATCATCTGTAATTTTTAAGTGGTTAAAAGTGTGCAAGGTGTATTATAGATATAAATATGGAAGAGGTCCATTAGCAGAAGAGATTACCATCTAGGCACAAGGGCCTGCCCTCTTGGAGCTCACTGCAGGGTGAGGGCTTAAATTCAGAGATGAGGGTAATAAATTAACAAAACAAAACAAGGGTAAAAAAGAAAAAAACAGGGCAGGAGAGAGATAAAACAAGGGTAATTAAACATGAAAAATTACAAAATTGCAAGTGATCAAATGTGAATTGGCTGTTTGCTCACTCCGGCAGACCTTGGGCTCTTAATACCAATAGATTCTGTGTGCCCTGATATAGTATTTAAAAATCTTCTCTGAAAAGACTTCTACTGTTCATGTTTTCTCTAGTCTTGGATTATTAATTACTATGGTTGTGATGTGCTTTGATTTATTTAAATCAAAGCATGCCTTTCTGGCTTCAGTTGATCTCAGTTTAACTTTAAATAGACATTGCTACAAGCCTTACTGATACAAAGAACATCTGTTTTTGATAAATGACATCCGGAGACACATGGCACTAGTGAACTCCAATAACATCCACAAGCTACCATGCATTATTATACCTGTACACATTTTGTTTAGTGGTTAAGTAACTGTGAAATTAGACTTTTCTGTAGTATTTTATGAGACCTGTGTGTGCCTCAGTTTCCCCTATATGTTATATTGCTACCCAGTGGGGGAAAAAGATTAAGTTTGCTCTCAGGTAAGACTAAGACACATGGGTGAGTAGGTCACCTACCCCTATTGGGTTGAATGAAAAGTCAGTAAGGAAGTCGTTGAAACCACCCCAGCTCAACAAGGGGGCCAGAAAGACAATGCAAGCTCCAATGACTCATGGATGTCCCTGCCTCTCAGCAGGGAAGCTGAGCTGAGACCCCAGCTTGAGAACAAAGAGTTAAGAGGTGTGTGAGGTAGGGGAATAAATGGTTGGCTTTCGGAAGGAGTCTAGGATTTCATCTGGGAACTGACTAAGGAAGGAAGTGAGAGAGTGCCTGAAATGGAGTTCACTACAGATTGCTCTGGTGGATTGCTCTGAAATGATCAGCACGGACTGTGCTTTAACCTTTGGTTCCCTATGCTCCCTAAGGGCTTCCTATGTTATGTTCTGGTTGACTAGTAAACACGAGTGTACAAGTCGCTACCAGAAGTCTCTTGCAGTTGGATTCATTGAACAGAGCTCACAGTGTGAAGCAGCAGTGCTGAACCCAGAATTCCATCGCAGGAGGCGGTGAGGCCATGTGCCTTCCCTGAAGGAAGTGTGACATGACTTAGAGGTCTGGCACATTGGTGCCTCCAAGAGGCTTCCGAAGTTGGGGTCATAGCACTGATCTTGTGGCTATGTGACACTAACTAAACAAAAGACTAAGAAAATATGGTCTCCTTTTCTGACACATATCTCTGACCACCTGGACATCCTGAAAAAGGAAAGAACCCCAATACAATAGCTGCTTAGATAAAGACTAAGGCCCTAGTTTTCATTTACACAAGGGCATGTCTACATAGCGCTGCAGTGCAAACTAGTGGGGTATGAACTGTAGCATACTCTAATGTGTCCTGCTCTACCTGTACCACATTGACCCTGCTGGCATGAACTAAAAGATACCTAATGTGTGCTGTGTGCACTAGATACTTTTTGGTTCACACCAGCAGGGGGTGCACAGCTCAGTTTATTAGAGCACTCTACAAGTCACACCCCTCTTGTTTACACTGCAGCTCTGTTTAGAGGGTATATCTACCCTGGGAGGCGTGATGCCCAGCGTGGATAGACAGACTCAATGGCAGCATGGACTGTGTGGTACATGTGGTGGCTTGGGCTAGCCAAGCGAGTTCGGACCCAGTGGGCGCATGCCACAATGTCCACACTGCTATTTTTAGCAGGCTAGCTTAAGAGTGAGCTAGCAAGTGTCTATTTACCTGTGCTGGGGATCACACCTCCCAGCTGCAATGTACACATCCCCTAAGGCTCCTTTATACCGCTCTCGTAAAGGGGCCTTAAAATGGGTGTAAATTGCAATTATATTTAAAGTGACATAAATCTGGCAGTCAGCCATATTTCCCCCTTATGTAGCCATCACCAAATGCAGCTCACCCAGAGTCCAGGTCTGTGGCCACAGTCTTTGAAAATTATTTTTATTAAGCAGGAAATATTTTTCCTTATGGAGTTTACACTAGGTAGTTAAAACACGGTGGAATTATGGAGTCAGGATAAGTTCCCCATTATGTCTTCAAACAGCAGCAAGCGGACTCCTCCCAGCAAGACAGAGTACATACAGCCCTATTCATTAAATGTAATAGTGACTTAGGGGGTCAGGGCTAAGGGGAAACAGGACATGGCCAGGTCTTTCTTCCACCACAGCAATCACTAGCTGCTATAATGGCCCCTTAGGCTGCTATAGTCCTTTCGGGAGTCTGATTTGTCTTGCATATACTCAAGTTTCACCTCACTTAAAAACAACTTGCTTACAAAATCAGACACGAACATCCAGAAGTGTCACAGCACACTACTACTGAAAAATGGCTGACTTTCTCATCTTTACCATATCATTTTAAAATAAATCAAAGGTGATTCAAAGCACTTTCTGTGGACCGCTCAGTCACAGCCAAGAATCAAAGCCTTTCAGCTGAAGCTGATAGTAATAAGATGAGTCTAGAGTGCAAAATTTGGATCCAAGTCCAAAATTTCCCTAGTATGACAGGGATTGGTTCTAGCCCACCCACATTATAACATGTTTTCCTGACCAAAAGAGACGGAAAGGGAATTTGATACTCCATGGCACTTGGAGACTGATATAGGGAAAGACACAATGAATAAATTTAAAATATCACGACTGTTTGATCTTATTTCTGGTTCAACTTTTAATAGTATTTTTATATCTTCACATGTAGTAAGGTGTGCTACACAGATTCATGCAAAACTTTATTAGGGTAAATAGAGCTTAAAATCTATTGTTAATATATTTATGATCTCTCCATTGTCTAAATATTTAATCAGTTCTCCCCTTTTATTAATAAAATGTCTAAAGAGGAATTAACTGAAGCAACTGGTCCAAAAAAAATTCTGTTAGTCAAAAAAAGAAAAAAAGACTAACTTTTAATAGCAGTTTGAGGACAACAAATTAGCTCATTAAAGGCTACCCTGGTGGAGATCTATAATCCATAAAATTATTTCCTGGTTCCAAATACTCATCTGTGGAGGAGATATTCACTGTGGGTGCAACTCAAATAGAGGAGAGATGCAGAAAATGGGACAATCTGCAGAAGTGATTCCATATGGAACTGTGCAAGAATGCATTCTTCTGCTTAGTGGAAACTCCTTTAATCTAGGGGACACAATCAATAAATGATAAGTATTCTAGCAGCAAGACAAGTAAGTTCCTCAAGATAACTCTGAAAGTTCATAAAGGCAAAGGCCACAAAATAGAATTAAAACATTCTGCAGGGTTCACCACTAATCACCTCATCCTCTTTTAAGTTGTGGAGTCTCAGTGTAATCAGCTGGTCAGATCATTTCCTGGAAGGCAATTCTCATTTTTGACAAAGCATTGGTTTCTTTGCAACCTAAACTCATTATAGCACAGTATAAACATGTTAATACCATAGGCATGAGACGCTAAATTCAGAGATGGATCAAGTGGATGCAATTCTGTTGAAGTCATTAGAAATATACCAGTTTTATTCAGATCTAAATGTGTGAAGTGTTATATGACCTGCAAATAATTTAAGTCCCGACTGTGGCATTTGTAAGTTTTGGGGTACGCAGGAAGAAGAGAGGCAGGGGAACTCACTCAACGTAAGGGTGATACTTCTATGGCTGGCTATGCTGCTTTGTACCAGAGGAGAGCATAATGTGGCCCTAACACAGGAGAGAACCAGAGCCATCTTCATCTTGTAATATGCAATATTTGGCAATTCATTTAATTAACACACACAAATGCACACAAACCTTAAATAACAATAACAAGAAAGATTTTAGCTAGGGCTCTTCTCCCTAACTTTACACGATATGCCAAATTCTGTTCTCCAGGGTAAGTCTGGAGTGACTCTACTGACTCCAACAGAATGACTTGAGAAATACAACTGTGTAGCTGAATGAAGAATTTGGACCATATTCTTAATTATATCATCAGTGAACTTATCTTCACATGTAGTAAGTTCATAAAAAAGAACTTGAGATGTGAATACATGCCAATAGTTTTCCATTCTTTATTTTAATACCACTAATTGTATATCCAATATGAAAAACTGTAAAGAATATTTTCATGCCTATCGATGCCCAAAGTGTTCAATGTCAGTTGAAAAAATACTACTTTGCCTATTGGTAAAATACCTTGAGAAACACTGTTCTTCTAACATGTTATTGTAGACACATTGCTTTCTAGCTTAGATCACAGATTGAATATTTTCCACCTGTGGCGATCATATAATTTTGAAAAAGAGAATGTCAACAAGTTCAAGGGTTTTAGTTCAAAAACTGTGGATTGATCTCTGCACTATGCTGCTGTTAAGTTATATGGGAAACAAATTGCAATGCTTTAATCAAAGACACACTGGAATTGTTGCTAACTTGAGACGAATATCCTTAGGGAATACTAAGTGGAGATGGTTGGGGTTTTTTGGCTTTGTTTTGGTCTTGGTGACAGTAACACAACTGTGTTGAAAAGTGACTGTTTGGGGACATGGCCTCTGAGTTCCTCTGAGCTCACCAAGAATGACTTAGAGGGGAAGATGGACTGGTCTTTTAAAATTATTTAGAAAATAACGTAGAATACATATGCAGTTCAGCAAAAAATTTGAGTGATCCATGCTAATTGAAGTATGAATGGTATTGCTGCCAACATGAAGTAGATGACAGCTCCTCAAACCCTCTTCACATTATCATGAGAACAAGAGGTGGACTAACATTTATCCTCTTGAGGGAAAAGGTGGTGTTTCATTTTTTTTTTAAAAGTGAGCACGTTATTTGCAATCCATGACAACCATGTGTCCCTATTTTGTTTCTCTAAAGAACATATATAAAACCACAAAGAGAAAAAGAAAACTTATCTGTCAACCTCACCATTGTTTTGTCTTTGTGGATTGTTGGAGATATTTGAGGTTGTATTAGTTTTCTTTTATTTATGCTGATGACATTTGCCCCCCCCCCCACACACACACAAAACAGGTTTCTTGAATTCCTCTTAGGAAGCCAATACCTGAATACAAGCTTAGTATGCAAAATTCAAATCCAGAAATTGCCACTATTGTATTGGTAATAGAGCTAGGTGACATTTTTTGGCCAAAACTTATTTTTGGCAAAAATATGCAGATTTGGCTACAACTGAAACGTTTCACAAATTCATGTCAGTTTTGCCAAACTATTCATATTAAAAAAAAGCAATTTTTTTTGAAAAAGGTCAAAATGATTTGTTTTGACATTTTTAATTTCAATTCAAAATGACTTTGTACAAAATTTCCTTCAATTTTTTTAAATTAAATGTTAAAAATGCTTAACATTAAAATAAAGCAGTGTCAACAATTTTTTTTCAATTTTTCAATTCACCAAAAAAAAAAAAAATCATAAAATTTAGATTTGAGAGTCATCCTGAAACTTTTTTTAATTGCCACTGAACCAAAAAAATCAGATATTCACATAGCTCTAATTTTTAATAATATGTACACATTTTAGCTTGCAGCTTGCCAGACCTGTGATTCCAAAGAATCAGAACAATCTATTCTGAAACAACAAGCTTCCTAGTTCACACACATTATGGGAAAAGATGCTTTTGCTCTTACAAACTGGGGCACAGACCCAGACCCAAAGTTTAGAAAAAAATTCTAGTGAAAATGGTGGAGATAGCTTACATCCTGCAAACCTTGACTTATGTGAGCCTTTCCATTAATAGTGGACTACTTAGGTAAGTAAGGACTGTTCATGTGACTAAGGGTCTGCTTGTTGAGCAGCTAATTTCAGGAAAGAATGCGAGATATTGGTTATTTCTCACCTAAAAAAGAAAAAAATTCTTTTATGATTTACAGATTGCCATGGCAATAGTCATTTCAACAGGTCATTTGAACAAACAGAAGCATGAATACCCCTAAGGATTACCTCACCTCGGTTGTACAATGACACTTTCAGTTGTGACTGAAGCCTGCTAATCTTACATGTTTGCTATTCATAGAGAATTATGTAATCTTAAAGGATAATCTTGTTTTGTTTTCTGGACCACACCATCTGAGGAGCAATTGACAACATAGGCTGCTTTTCTGCTGCCCTGTTCAGATTCTCATACATATTTCCTTTGAAGAATTCAGAAAGAATGAATTTTATGCCATTTTAGACTGGTATGTAGTATGCATGCCATGTTCTTTCATAAAGATAAAAAAGTAGCAGGTAATATAAATGTAATATGGCATAAGTAAGTATTGGTGAACTCATGATGCTATCAGATAAAAATCCAAAGGTTTACACATCCTTCAACCACTAAAACTACAAAATGCCTAGCATCCCAAACTGAGACCTTACTTCTTACAAATAAATAGGGGGGACTTGGAATAAAACTTCACAATCAGACTATAGTTACATTAACATAGCACATTTCAGTACCATAGCCTTGAGATTACGTCATTAGAGGGGAAAGATGAAAAGAGCACTAGGTGACAGATTTGCCACCTGCGAATACAGAAGCAGCACTGGATCGAATAAGAGCCTAAGACCACAAATTAGACTTGCAAGGTTTGGACAAACACCTCTAAGTAGGGTGACCAGATCACCCAAGTCAAATATCGGGACGCGGGGGGAGGGGGAAAGGATGACGCGGGGGGGGGGGGGAGGCGTGGCGGGGGGCGGGGCCAAAAAAAAACCTTCCTCCGCAAGTGCTGGAGGGAGGCCCAGGAGACTCAGAGGGAGCACGGGGCCGGGGTGAGTAAGAGTCCGGCCTGGCCCAGTGCAGGCAGGACTCAGTTGGGTGGTAAGGAGAGGAGGGGGCGGCCCGCGGGGCCAGGCGGCGGCTGTTCTCCCCCCCGGGCAGCGGGACACGGGAGCAGCCGCTGCTGCAGCTCCCACTGCCATGGGGGAGGAAGCGGCCATGGTGCTTGGTGGCTGCAGCTCTGGCGCCCCCGAACTGGGGCCTGCTGTGGGACCCAGCAGCGCGCACGCTGCGCCCAGCCCCTGGCCAGTCGCGTCTGGGCTGGTGCCCAGCTGGTGCTATCCTGAGGCGGCCCCGGACTGGGGGAAGCAGGCCCCAGCCCCCCCGTCCCACTCGGGTCCCGCAGGGGAACGAACGGGGCTGGGCTGCCGATGCCTCCGCCCCGGGGCCGCCGCGGGATAGTACCAGCTGGGCAGCAGCCCAGACGCAACTGGCCAGGGGCTGGGCGCAGCGTGCGCGCTGCTGGGTCCCACAGCAGGCCCCAGTTCGGGGGCGCCAGAGCTGCAGCCACCAAGCACCATGGCCGCTTCCTCCCCCATGGCAGTGGGAGCTGCAGCAGCGGCTGCTCCCGTGTCCCGCTGCCCGGGGGGGAGAACAGCCGCCGCCTGGCCCCGCGGGCCGCCCCCCTCCTCTCCTTACCACCCAACTGAGTCCTGCCTGCACTGGGCCAGGCCGGACTCTTACTCACCCTGGCCCCGCGCTCCCTCTGAGTCTCCCGGGCCTCCCTCCAGCGCTTGTGGAGGGAGGAGGAATGGTGAGCCCGGGGAAGAGGCGGGGATTTGGGGAGGGAGCCAATCGGGGGAGAGGGGGGGTGGAGTCAGGGCGGGGGGGGGGTGCGAGCACTTCTGGGCTCCAGGCTCCGGCGCATTTCCTTGTTTGTCCAGTGTCCCGACCGCACATCGGTCGGGACGCAGGACAAACAAGGAAATATCAGGACAGTCCCGATAAAATCGGGACGTCTGGTCACCCTACCTCTAAGAGAAGGTGTGTCATGGTGATAAGGAAAATATCCAGAGGAATTTCTGTCTTTCAGTGTCACTTCCATTGAACCTAAGCCAGTTCACATTCTTATATTGGTCAGACACTGTGAAACACAGATAAAGAAGAGATCACTAGCCCATGAACTGATAGCTTATCAATTTCTTTGGTTGTAAAATATATGAATTATAGAGACAGGATTTAAAAGGTTCCTTTTTTGCTCATTCAAAATATATACATGCATTTAACATACTAGCTCCATAATATGACATGGAATTTTGACATTAAGTACTATTTATGTATTCCTTATCAGACACATGCTTATGTTAAAGCAACTTAATGGCAGCTATAATACCTGTAATTGCTGTAACTACCATAGAATTAGGTACTGAACTATAATTATCAATTCTCTGGAGGAGACAGCCTTGAGGAAAAAGGAAGTGAAGTGTGCAGCATATAAAATAATTAAGCACATGCCTGGACAGCTCCCTGGAGATGTCATGGAATCTATCAATTTCTTTAATTTAATTTGCATATTACAAACAAAATTTTAACACTCATTTATATTACAGAGGTATGTATTTAATTTGAAAGTGTTCACCATGCTTCATAATTAAAATACAAGGAGCCAGATTCTGATCTCAGTCTGCTATAAATCTGGCATAACTTCAGTGTAACCAATGGAGTCATTAAGGGCTAGATTCATAAAGGGACTTCAAGGACTTCTGCCACTTACGTGCCTAAATCCCAGAATCAGGAACCCCTGGTATTCACAACCCCCCACCCCCCCCCACTCAGCTGCTGCCTAACTCTGTAGGCACTTAAACTCACATGGCACCTCATTTGTTGCAGTAAAAGTTCCTTAGGCACCTATATTTCTGCCTCTAGACAGCCAGACGCCTAAGCCCCAGTGCAGTTCACAAACCAGAGAAAGATAAGCATTTTTCCACCTAACTGGCCTTCCAGGCCCAATCCACTAAATGGGCTCTGAGGAGTAGATGGGATTTGAACAGGGCTCTACCATCTCTCAGAAAAGTACCCTAACCACTAACTAACCTAATGCAATATTCTGAGGTGGGTCTCCCTCAATTGTCTTTTATTGAAGCTGTTTCACTTACGATAAATTATAAGTCAGAAAGAGAACACATGCATAAGAAGGACTCTCTAGCCTGGTGGTTAACACACTCACCCAGGATGTGGAGATCCAGTATTCCATTCTAATGATGCTTGAGTTATTTATCCAAAGTGGAACAGCTTCAACATGAGTGATTAAGGGATCCCTACATCTGACTAGCCCATAGCCCAATGGTTAGGGCACTTAGCTGACATGTGACAGATCCCTATTCAAATCTCTTCTCCTTATTAAGCAGAAGGGGGATTTGAACTGCGGGTTTCCCATATCCCAGGTGAGTGGCCTACCCACTGGACTAAAACTTTTGAGGGAGGTCCTCCTCCTTCCCTCTCAGTGTCTTGCAAGGAACGCCTTAGACACCTGACTCCAAGAGAGGGTTCAGAGCTCAGAATCCCATGCAGATATAGGCACCAAACTTCGTGAATGGGGTGGGCCTTAGGACCCACCCCTCTCCTGGGCATATCCCACTAGCTAGCTTAGGTGGCTGTCCACTCACATGGCTGACTTTTGTGAATCCCATTCTTAGGGATCCATCTCTCACTATTCACTGTATAGGAAGCTTGAGCACCTAACCCCAGACTTTGTGAATTCCAGTGATTTTCTAAATGTCTAAAAGTTAGCACTGGTGACTCTTGACATTGCAGTGCCTAAATTCCTTTGTTAATCTAGCCCTAAGAATATACCCCAGTGTAATTGACCTCACCCCAAGTGTAACTGACCTCACAATATGGCTTCATATGTGCAATTTGAATTTCTGGAATCACTCATGTATTTCACTATAAAACGGAAACACATGTATAATTACTGTTCTTAGAAGCAGTAACTTAACTTTTAGCATTTCAAAATAATTCTCCCTATTTAGCACATTTCTATGTATGTATTTTTAGATTTGTTGGCCACAATACCTGGCTATGGTCAAGGACAACAGAGTGCATCATAGAACATGGGGATACAAAGATGGTTTTAATCCTTCTGTGCATTAGGTCAGTTCCCTGGTGTAAGTAACAGTAGCCTAAAGGAAGCTCTAATTTAGACCTGTTGCCTATGGCCCTAGGGTCCCGTTATGGCAGGCAGAGATCCATGGGGTAGGGAGCCCAAGCCACACCATATTGACAGTATGCTGCCACAGGATCCCCTTAGATTAGGGTGACCTTCCCATGGCCAGCTGTAAGGCCGCAGAGTCACATGGAACCACCCTCCTTCCCTCTGCTTTGGAGCTGAGCGCCATATAAGGCTTCTGGTGTTAAAGCAGTTACACACTCAGTCTATGGAATGTGGAGTTCAAGGGACATATCACTGAGGGGCATACACAAGACATCTGTTGCTCAAAAAGGTTCTGTGGCTACATGGATAGGCTTGCAGCTCCTACAGTGTGGTGCTGTGAAGGCAATACATTCAGGGTCTGAACTTCAGCTGCCCCCACTGACGTTCATAAAACTGACTTCTGTGAGAGCTAGTTCAGAGCCTCAAAGAACAAGAGTTTGGTAAGTAACCCTTTTTAACTGTTGGCACTGAACTCTACTGTATACCACCACCAAGACTTACGGAATTATATATATATGATATAATAATTTATAAACCTATAAAGAAATATACTGAATCTAAGGTACGGTGTGGAAATCATTTTTATCCTTAATTTGTTTTTGGTTTAAGTAGTTATAGTAATAATTAACCATTTAAAAAAAAAAACACCCTCTTTATAAAAAATAGAGCTGAAGGAACAAGAAGGGGAGGCCATGTCTGACGAGTAAAATTGAAGGTACAATATAGAAAGAAGCTTAATAAAAGTTTCCAATTAAAATTACATTACTCTGTGCTTTCCACATTGCCAATTTTATACTTTTGTAATAAGCTTCAGAATTTAAATATATGAAAAGAGAATACACATTATATTTGGAATTTACAAATCTGTAGCATAAAATATTGGCAAGGATGGATTCGTGGGCAAAACTATCTTTTAGCATTCACTGTACCAAAACTCTGTCTAAAAGGACAAAATTATATAAAATGGCAATATGAAAAGTCACTTTGCACATAACTCCTGAAATATTTAGAATACAACTTGCAAGGCCTGGGGATGTGAATGCATTTCAATGTGCAAAGAACAAAGGGAGAAATAATACATAAAACCTGCTGATGATGTCATGATCCGGAAATGATCATGCAATATTATAAATATTAACAAATGTGCCAGTCACTCACTTGCAACGTAAAGGTTCTTGAATTTTATGGCTGCAGATTTTTTTTTTTTAAACATACAAATGCTAACTTGACAAAAGACTGTGCACAATAAAAAGCCGTGCTTTTATCTGTCATGTGATGGGTTCAATTAGCATTATATTAAACATGTGTAGTATATCCTATGAGATCCACTGATATACCACGCAAAAAGTAACTGGCACATTAAATAAAACTCAGGGCCCAATCCTGCTTTTGTGGACGTCAATAGTAAAATTCCTGCCAAATTCAAGAGAAGCATGCTCTGGTCCCAAGTCTTTTTAAATGTAATGTGCTCAACATATGAATAAGTGTTCTGGTGTGCCCTCTTGCATTTCGAGCCTTTCTGTTGCTGATTGACAGAGCACCAATGGAATCAGTTTTACAGTGGCCGTTTAGCTGTTCTTTCCATTTAAGACATAATGACAGAAAAGAGGTACAACAGAAGCACCTGAGAATGATGGTGGGGATGAAAAAATATTTCTCTTCTGGACTACCTTGAAAGAACAAAGGAGAGCATATGCTCTACAACTTCCCTGCTAATAAACAAGCAAATCTGTATAGGGACATGCTGGTAAGACTGTGCTCTACATGTAACCTTTGGGAGGGCTAGAGTTCACTTCATTGTCCTTCTCCAGTGCCTTAAAAAAAAACCAACTCCCTTAGAAAGTAGCTGGAGTACCAGAGTTGACTTTCAGCAAGGATTGCACAGGGTCAACCTCCCCACATTCAAGTCCCAAAAGGAAGAAATGAATTTAATTAAATAACTTTAAAAAAATCTGAACTTTTCAGTCCCCACAGAGTTCCCAAAAGCTTAGGTTTTGTTCATCTAAGTCTCAGTTAGAGTCTTTGATCACCAAATCTATACAGGCTGCTGAGTCTAAAACATCATCTTCCCTCCACTTGCTTGTAGGCATCTTCAGTTAGAATCCATGCAGACTCTCCCTCTGCTAAAATCACTGCTAGCCAGTCAGCTAACTGATTAACCAATCACTCAGTGAAGTGTATAGATTTAAAGAAAACCCTGCTGCGAAATGCTTCAGCGTTAAGGACAACAGCCCGCTTTCTGCTCCTGGGCTCAGCTTCTCCAAACTAACACAGGGCACATGGCCCTTTGTAACGCAGCTGTCCTGACTGCTTGCCCTCATGGAGTCTGACCCCAGCAACAGGGAACCTATTGGCAGGGCCACTTAGAACGGGTTCGGGCCCCAGTAAAAAAATTTTTTTGGGCCCCCCAGCAAGGGCGGACCGGCTAAACAGGGCTGACGAGAGGTGGGGGAAGCCAGGCCCCCTTCCGGACTGCCTGGTCCCGGTAATTTGTACCCGGCTCCCCACCCCCCGCATTGGCCTTGCCTATTGGCGCATATCCAAGACTACCACACTCAATTCCAGAAGCTTCTGGATGTGGAGTGCCAAATCTGCCTAGCAACAATGAACCAGAGACGACTCACTCCTACCTCCCCCGAAATGGGTCACTTAAAGAAATATCTCCCTATTAGGCACATGGGTTACGTACACATAGGCTGTTTATGTTTCCCCATGCTGCCTCACCAATAGTTTGTACTATTATGTTATGGTATACACCAGTGGCTCTAAACATTTCCAGACTACTGTGCCTCTTTCAGGAGTCTGATTTGTCTTGCGTACCTCCAAGTTACACCTCACTTAAAAACTACTTACTTACAAAATCAGACATAAAAATACAAAAATGTCAGAGCACACTATTACTGAAAAATTGCTTATACGGTAAAATATAAATGCGGGAGGCAAAGCAGGGTTTGGGATGGAGGTTGACAGCTCGCAACCCCCCATGTAATAACTTCGTGACCCCCTGAGGGGTCCCAACCCCCAGTGTACAGTATATAGAGCAGTATAAACAAGTCGTCTGTATGAAAATTTAGTTTGTACTGACTTCACTACTGCTTTTTATGTAGCCTGTTGTAAAACTAGGCAAATATCTAGATGAGTTGATGTACCCCCTGGAAGACTTCTGTGTACCCTAAGAGATATGTGTACCCCTGGTTGAAAACAACTGGTATACACTACTCCCTCTAGCAACGAAGACAGATACAGTTCTCATGCTCACAAACTTCAAAGTGTAGCAGCAACCCTTTGTTTTGCAATCAGTGTGAATAAAACTCATTTCCTAGTTGGATTAATGAAACATAGGAGTGTTCATTCTCTTAAGGCTGGACAATGCTAACCTATTACTTTCTTTGCCTTGTTTCCACCAATTTACAACTCAGAAGCAGCAAACAAACGATCTGAAAGATCAAGTGGCAGACTGACAAATGAAAGGAGTGAGAAAAGAAAAACAAACAATCTCTATGTTAATTCATTTGTGGGCTTTTCTTGATCAAAGAGTTAAATGCTTAGCACTCAAAAGAGACTGGATGACTCTTCCCCCACGGTATACTGTAAATCACATGTGTTAGACACAGTCGCCCTGCGCTCAGCATTGCAACACCTAACTGATTTAGGAACCTCAAACTCATTTTCAAAAGGGATGTACGCACTTGGGCTCCTAAGTGCCTTAATTTGAAAATGAGATGTAGGCTCCTAAATCAGTTAGGCGTTGCAATGCTGAGCTTCGCAAAACCTAAATATTTTTAAATATCTGAGCCATAGAGTGGTGAATAGATAGTATGTATATATTGAAGTAAACATATTTTAAGATTACCAAGCCATGACAAAAAATCCTGGGTGGAAGTCTCCCCTGAATTACTGGGGAACAGTAGGAAAAGAAAGAAAAAAATAAATATATAGACAACAAAGTAGCGTTGCACAAAAAAGTTTGCCAACTCATATTTAATGGTTTTGATAAAGAACCATTATTTCTGATTATGGGTCTGTCCCTGGCATTGTGGAACACACGATTGTCATCTCTTTTGTTGCTCTAAGAGGCTCAGTGTAAAGTTTTCAAGAGTTGTATAGGCTACTAAGCACCCAAGTAACATACAAAGTCTCTGTGACTTGGGCTCCTACATGACTTTTAAGATCCTTATTCCCCTCTTTAATCACTTTAGATATTTATGAAAATTGTACCTGGTTGCAAATGAAACATTCACGCACAGTTTCTAGCCAGCAGATATATACCCAGGAAATAAACAATATATTTAGTGTACAGTATAATTTGACTAATGAACAGACTACATGCTTGAGGGAAATGATACAGCGTTCATATTGAAAAAAAATTCTCCTTTAAAAAAAAAGTCTAAAGTCCTGATCCTGTATCATCATCCTGTACAGATTTCAATGAAATTGTGTACAGATAGAGTAATATGCTTGCTTGGATGACAATGAAGGATTGAGGCCCAAATCCTTAAAATTGATCTATTGTTGAAAGTGAACCATTCTCCTAAAATGCAACAGTGAAATAAGCAAATCATGAAGAGAGAATCTGTTTGAGATCCACTTGCTTAATGCTCAACCTACTCTCTCACTTTTTTGATAGAATATCATGAGAAAACTACTTCTCATGGCATTTCCCACTACAACCACATGGTTTTAATCTGAGAAGTAAACCACAAGAAGAAAACCACATGTTTACAGCTTGGGAACACCAAGAGGAGAAACCATTCTTACGGCATTTTGAACTAGAAGAGATACATTATAAGATTTCTTGATAGTCTTGCACCATTGACACCTCAGTTTTAGTATTAAATTGATTACACAGCTTAGTCAGGTTAACATAAAAGCAATGCCAGGAAAATTGGAGAATGGAGTGAAAATAAACAAATTTGTCTGAGGAAGTGTGTAAGATTTTAAATTTAATTTGCATAAATAGACAGTATTTGAATTTATGACAGTCCTATTTAAAAGATACAGCAGATTGAAATGCCAGTCACACACAGGTGTCCCCAAAATCCCACTGAATAGACATCTGAGCAACTAGATGTATACTGTATGTAAAAACGTTGCTACATAATTTGCGCATCCAAACAAATTACCTGATCAGACTGCAAGTTAAACTAAAAACTTAGCCATTCCCCTTGATCCTGTAACATTTATTCATGCAAGTAGTTCCATTGATGTCAATGGACCCATGCACGTGAGTAATGCACTACCTGCATGAGTAAGGGGTGTAAAACTGGACCCTAACATAGGTGAGCCATTGCCCAAAGGGGAGGCAATAACACTCACTATCTGCAGCTAGGGGAGGCCAGGGTGAACCCCATCAAGAATTGAAGATAAAATAAAAATGTCAAGATACTATCAAATTATACTGTGATACTCATTGTTGGATTATCATCCTGTCAGGACAAAAATCACCTCCTTATATTTATCCAAAAAAAAAAAAAAAAAAAAAAAAAAAGGAGGGGGGGAGGACATTTCCGGTATTCATAATGTACTAAGAACCATCAAATTATGCAATTTGACAAAAGATCCACAATAATTCCCTTTATTATTGAAGTCAGTGAGTTCAGAAAGTTTAGCCGCTAGCTGCAAGAAATAAAAGTAACTTGATTTCACCTTAAAGTGCATGCTTAAATCTGTTTATGGCAATGGAACTGCTCACAGGCTTAAAGTTATACATCCAATGAATAGTTGTTGGGAATGGGGCTGGATTTAAGCATTTGCTTAAGTGCTTTCCTGAACAGGGGATTTATTTCCTTGGTAGGCAGCCGTGCAAATAGAGAAAGGAGTAAAAAAGCCACACAGACACAAAATGCAAAAAGAGCATTTCTTTTTATATCTGCCTGCTGTGCTTAGTGGGCTTCCTTAACTACATCTGAGCTAAACATTATTGAAAATAGTACGGTACTGTAGTTATTTCAAGGCACAGTCTGCATTTGCTCTGTGCACTGGGTGGGCAAGAATTTTCATTACATAAATCACTTTCAGCTAGACTGTAGGCTATAAAAAGGGATTTTTTTTCCCTTAGTGATTTTAGTTTTCAAAGTTCTGAAGTGTCTAGATATTGGGCAAAGTCCAAAATGTTCTTTTCACTGCACTCATTGCTCTCTCTCGCTCACACACACACACACAGGTAGCAACTCCTTTACTAGAGAGTTGGACACATACACTTCAATGTTTATATAGGACAAGCTGTACACCCAGTGAGAGAACAGCATATTAAGCTGTTGCCCCTGACGTGTATGCAGCACCAGGGGATGCAAGAGATGCCTCTTCCTGCAGCTCCAAATGGCCACTCTGTGGGTCTTAGCACCGGAAATCAGTCTTTTCTGGTTTTCCAATTTCCACCAAAATTAATAGGGTTCTGTCTACTGATGCCTAAAACATTCCCTGACATTTTGGAGTGAATTGGATGTGGTGTTCAAATGGAGACACACTAGAATGGACAGACTGATAAATGTCATTGAGTTGACTGCAGGGCCTCAACTTTGCTCAGCCAGTAAGTCACCAAACACTTACCTTTATAGCCTCTTCTTTATAATTGTTTATGAAACTTTGCCAATCTTTAATGGTTCCGATAAAATTTTCCTTACTTGGTCTTTGCTTCAGGTAGATATACGATTTTTTCCCTTTTGAAAAATGTGTTAGCAAAACCAATGAAGCCATTTCCAAGCATAATGTTTGAAAAAGCAGGTAATTTTGTCCATGTTAGCCTTTTTTCTGACTCCACTTCTCCCCCCCCCCATAATTATTAATAACTATGTAGAACCTAGGGATTTTGGATCAGAAACATGCCTTAGAGCTTTGGGGGAATTAGCAGCAGATAGTTGAGGCCTTGTGTTCAAGATGGGAGGATGTATCATTACACTGAAATGGGTTTTCTTTCATGCGGCAGAACAGACTGATAAAAAGGATACATTATCATCATTAAAATGGATATCACACTTGCTCACCCCCCAGAACCACCTAGAGCCATTAATTCAGAAGTAATTTCAAATACTGAATACCTAGTTATCACTTTTTGGGTAAGATATCACAGTATCTGTCCACATTTGTTTAAAGAATGGCAACTAAAAGCCAGATTCAATGGTTCCATCAAAACTTCCTTGCTAGATTGTTTTTAAGATTGGAAGTAGATTTTAATGAGACTTGTTTTAGTCCAAATTAGTTCCCCCCCACCATCCACCATTTTTAATATATATAAAGTGGGGCAAGTTTTTAAACTTGCCTTAAATCACATTAATACACATTTTAAGGGCAAGATTGGAGGAAGTTTTTCTGCCTGCAAAAGGATGGGCAAATTGGTATTTGCATATGCAATTTCTGTAGACAAAAATCAGAGTTTACAGAAAAAAAAATAGACAGACAGACAATTTCATACCAAATTCTGTTGTTACTCAGAGTAACTCTGCTGATATTAGAGATGTTGCACTGATCTGCAAAATGACTTATATTAGATTTACACCAGCATAGCTAACAGCAGAAATTGGCTCTTGAGGTCTAAATTAGTTTCCCACATTTGGGATGAACATGTATCAGTAGAAGAATAATACACACCATTACAAAAAACTCTGAAGCCATTGTTTCCTTCTCATGACGGCTAACAAATACCACAGGTTTTAATTTTGCTCAGTTCACATCACCAGTCTCTGACCCGAGCCAGTATTTTAGTGGTTCTCACTGTGGTTGAAATTTCACTTCATTGTATTAATTGGTATTGCTTTAGAAGGAAACATCAAATGCTGTGAAGGCTCCTTTTATATTCAAACCAAATCTTTTAATTTTCCATGGTAATTGTTAAGATGAATCATTAAACTAAGGCTGCCAGCTGTGTTCCGTTAAAATGCAAACAGCCTCCCGTGCTCAACATTCTCTAGCCGGTTTTAGTTCAGTACATTTGTGATTGGATTTTTATGAATTCGTTGGGTGATGAAGTTTGCTTTTAGGCCTCCTGTAACCATGCAAACCACACAATAAGGTTAACCACTGTAATTTGATTTAAGGGGAAAACAAAATGAGTTATGTGGAAACTAGTTTTATTGGGGATATACTGGCTAAGTTCAGTGTGGTTGTTTCTGTGTTGCTTTGATCAGAAACAAAATCTTTGAAAAGTGAAGCCACAAGAAAACTAGCCCCAAACCAAGACTATGAAATGCAAAACTATTGATTCAAGCTGAGAGTTAAACAGCCGAAATTGCCTATTTTCCACAATGGTGTAAACAGTTAGTTCAACAGTGTTGGTGCACATTTAAAGAGAAAACAAGTCTGCTATAGATCACATTTCAAAAGGGAAGAGTTCTAAACCTCAGGTGATAATATTTCAGTTCTTAAAGTGGCTGGACATAGCTCCCAAACCCCAAAGAAACCACAAATAGATTATACTGTGTAAAAAGTGTAGGGTACATTCAGATTTTCATGCACTGGGTGTTAGAGCACAATTCTCACTAAAGTCATTGTTTTATTTTAAAAAGGATTTCCAGCCTCATTTCTGAGTTACACATGCAATTTGGATTCAGCAATTTGATGTACATACTACTTCGTGCATTCTTTTTGATCCCAAGTAGGCCATAAACTTTATGTTAAAACTAGAACTATGTGAAAAATGGGACATATATATTTAGAAATATACACATTCTACCCTTGAATGTATGCACAGGACTTCCATTAACTTTAGTGGGAATTGCATACACTCATTCAAAGAACAGAATTTATGAAACCAGTGAAAGTTGTCTGGTGGGACAGTTTCACAAGGCATGTAGAGTTACTTGCGGCTTAGTTGTCATTTCTTGAAGTAAATGAAGTAGCTGAGCAGTAGCTCTTGCTGGCAAAATGACTTGTACCTAGAAATAGAAATGGACATGGACATAGAAAAGCCAACATTGAGAAGAAAACAGGGCAACTTATTTCCATGTAAATATCATTCAAACCCTGATTCAACAACAGCAATAGCTCCTGTGATACATTTTGTATTAATGATGCCACATACATTAGATCTCTGGCAATCTGTTTGTTACATTGTTTCAGCACATCACACAGAAGAGCGAGCAATGAGAAACATATCATGCTTGGAGAAATCCAGTGTTGTTTTGCAGTTTACACAGCACTGCAACACTCAACCTAAGTTTTTCTCAGTGAAGACAAGAGAACTTCCTGGACTGGAAGTACATATACTTCAACAGCATGAATTGGGAATAGTGTACAACATATGGAGGCTGCTATGAGAAATCAGCTTGTTCTTAACATTGAAAAGTGTGGCTTAGTCAAGTGCCATGCAGAAACTGAGATTGGATTCTTAGTTCTCACTATGGGCTTCTTTTTCCTTGCTTGGGGGAAGGGGTAGTAATTTGCTACCAGACTTTATTAGTAGCAAATTATCATTTCCCTGTATGGATTCAGCTGTGCTGGCTAGTGCATTGGAAGGTAGAGGGTGTGGAGCCAAGGTCCCACCTACTCCGTGCCTGCTTGCTCTGAGATAGGGGAGTTGTTGGTATGCATGCTCAGACCCAAGGTCTAGATAGCCCATGAGGAAACATAGTCGAAGTTACACTAGTCTTGAATAAATGAGAAGAAGCTGGAATAATTTGGGGAAAATGCCTGATATTGCTCAAAAGCAACCCCTCCAGACAATTAAGGAATTTTGTTAGTAGCCTGTACATTGAGTTCCAGACTGACTTAGCTGGAAGGATGCCGGTCATTATGCGGCATGTGAACTGAATAGTGAGAATAGCTTTTTTTTAAATTATGTACAGTGTTAGATGTAGACAAGGGATTAGAATTGCCAGGCATCCAGTTTTCCACCAGAATGTCCAGTCGAAAAGGGACTCTGGCGACTCTGGTTGGCACTGCCGACCCAGCTGTTAAAAGTCCAGTCGGTGGCGCGGTGGGGGCAGGAGGCTAAGGCAGGCTCCCTGCCTGCCATGGCTCCGCAAGGCTCCTGGAAGCAGCCACCAGGTCCCTGCAGCCCCTAGGTACATGGGTGGCCAGGGAGGCTCCGTCCACTGCCCCGCCCCTAGAGCCGGCTCTGCAGCTCACATTGGCTGGGAACCACGACCAATGGGAGCTTGTGGGGTGGCACCTGCAGGGGCAGCGAGCTGAGCCTCCCTGGCCAACCATGTGCCTAGTGGCTGCAGGGACTTGGAGGCCACTTCCTGGGAGTTGTGGTAAGCACCGCCGGGATCCAGCACCCCTAACCCTCTCCCACACCCCTACCCACTGCCCCAGCCTGGAGTCCCCTCCCACACCCAAACTCCCTCCTGGAGCCCGCACCCTATACCACCACCTTGCCCCAGACTTGAGCCCCCTCCTGCACCCCAACCCTCATCCCTGGCCACACCCCAGAGCCCACACCCCCAACTGGAGCCCTCACCCCCCTCCCACACCCATCCCCCTACCCCAGCCTGGTGAAAGTGAGTGAGGGTGGAGGAGCGAGTGAAGGAGAGCTGGAGTGAATGGGGGCGGGGCCACACAGAAGTGTCAGGGCAGGGCAGGGACAGGGCCTTGAGTAAGGGGTGGGGCAGGAGTGTTTGATTGTAATTAGAAAGTTGGCAACCCTACAAGGGGTATGGGGAAGACTAAGAATAACCAGTCTGAAAGAAAACTATTGCTGGCTAAATGCTGCCAGTCTTCCATAATCTAGCTTGTTTTCTGGCCATGCTCAGCATCTTAGAAAGGGGTTTAAAAATCCTTCTAAACTTGGCATGGTTTTGCTGGGAGTATACATGGAACCATAAATCTTAGTGTTGCGAGAGGTCTGCACTTCACATGACCCACAGCCATCTTGTGTATGGACTTAGCATAACCTGCAGCCATCTTGTATGCTCAGCCACCATATATTGGAAATAAAAACAAGAGTCAGGACAATATGGCCTTGGCTCAGGCAGAACAGAATACTAGCTGCAGCATTACTAACAGGGATAGATTCAGTAAAATCACAGCTTCGCGGGAATAGAAGGGAGTATGGACAAGCTAAGCTTAAGTTTCTGCAATTTTCTTACTGGTTGATTGTGTAAATTTTTGTTAAAAGTTGCTTTCGTTGATAAGAAGAAATGATAAGGTTTTGCTGTTGCTAGAGAAATTGTTTTAGCCCATTAAGAGGGTTATGAGTGGTTAGATTTATTGTATAGTCATGCTTTAAGTAAAATAATTGGTTACGGTATAGATAAGGACTCTCATTTTAACTATATAATGAGGGCGAAAAAGAGAGGCCTGTTGGAACTTAACTCTGGAAAACAGCTCAAGACCAAAGCTGCCAGAACTCTTATACCCCGCACAACCATTCCGAGCAGCAGCTGGAGCCCCAGACAAAATCCAATCCTGACTGGCCATCAGGAGATGTCAGTCTGCTTTATTGGGAGTGGGGAGCATTAAGTGCTTGGTGTGTAAATTCAGTTAATTGCTAATAAAAGTACGTTAAGGATATTCACTGTGTAAAGGCTCTTTCACTGTGTAAAGGTCCTGTTAACCTGTAGAGGTGATTGCCCCCAGAGGGGGGAGGAGAGAGTTTTAAATTTGTGTGGGTAACATTAGTAATGGAAAAGACATGTTAGATCATTAAATGCAAGATTTATCTGTATAGTTTAATTTCTAGTGCTTTGCCTAGTTAGAAATCACTTTAGTAGGGTTCCGAGCATTCTCTTTGAGACTTATTTCACACTAATCTCTCATGCTCAGGAAGTGTTTCCTGATACTAAGTCTAAATTTTCCTTTTTTAAATGTACTTCAGGATATACAAGAGTCCATGTAACACAGCAAATTAACTCCAATGAGAGAGAAATTATGTTCTTCAGATATTTGTATGCGTCTGACGAACGCTTATGCTCCAATACGTCTGTTAGGGTCTCTAAGGTGCCACAGAACTTTGTTACTTTTTACAGATCCAGATTAACATGGCTACCGTTCTGATACAGATATTTGTAGACTCTCATGTCCTCTCATGTTACATAATTCAGGTTTTACACAAACCTACCAATACAACATGGACATACAACTTACATTCATTTTCAGTAGCCAAGATACATACCAAACAGAGAGCAAGTCTCAGTAAACTTTAGAAATTAACAGTAGGATTTCAAAGCCATATAAGGGGATGCGGTTGCCCAATTCCCATTACATTCTAATTGGGCATCCAAATCCTTTACATGGCTTTGAAAATCTCAACCTACATATTTAGGAATTGGAAATAGAAATACCATCAAAGATAAGCCCAGTTATGTACTCCCACTGAATGGAAAGATTAAAAAAGATATTTAATTTGTATGACATGAGCTATTTGATATAAATTCATACAGTTTGTTGTTGCATTGCTTCTATGATACTCTAGACATTTGCCATTTTCTTTTCTTATTAATTTATCATTGTTGTATTATGAATTTATTACTAGATGATCATGAGATAGCTACTTACATATTTTAATACTACAGTCAGGTGTGATAATTAACTATTTTCTATATTTCCTGCCTATAAACATGATCTGTTTTGAAAAGGATTACAATGACTTTTGTTGCCAATACCCTTCATTTCTGTTGGTTCTACTCTGGGCTGCAACAGGATATGAGAGAAGAGAAACAGAACTGAAAAAAAAAAAGAAAAAAAAAAGGGCAAGGAGGTAAAAGATAGTTGAGGTCAGACAGTACTTTCTGTGAACTATTTTCTCTCTCTGTATTCCTGGAAGGCATAGTCAGTCATCTACTGCTAGTTTTTATTTCCATTGCTACCTCCTAGAATATCCTCCTGTTTGTACTTGTTTGGTGGTGGCACTGTGTGTTTGTATAAGAGGTTTTAGGGGACGTAAGTTGCGCTACCAACTAGCAATTTGGGTGTGTAGGTTAAAATTAACTGTTATAGTTGGTTATTTTATAGGCCCAAAATATGGTTGTTAAAACCACAGCATTCACCATATGAGTTTTCTCTATCCAAACCATAAAATGTCTGTGATATATACACTGGATCCAGACCTACCTCCTGCCATGAAACAGTCCTCCGATAATGTTCACTTCAGTCAGTCTTCTAAACTTAGGCCTGGTCTACACAGGGATGGGGGGGGAGGGAAGAAGGGAGATACGCAACTTCAGCTACGTGAATAATGTAGCTGAAGTCGACATACTTAGATCTACTTATTATGGTGTCTTCACTGTGGTAAGTCGACAGCTGATGCTCTCCCGTCAACTCTGCTTGCGCCTCTTTCCCTGGTGGAGTGCCAGAGTCAACGGGAGAGCGCTCAGTGGTCGATTTATCGCGACTAGACTAGACACGATAAATCAACCCCTGCTGGATCGATTGCTGCCTGTCGATCCAGTGGGTAATGTAGACAAGCCCTTAGGAAATCTTTTGTTTTCCTCAGACATTATATTGCCGGTCTTTGGTTAGCCATGTGCTATGGTTATAAAGTTTACAGAACTTTAAAGCACCTGAAAAAGGGACACTTCTTTACAAGTATTTAAAATTTATGAACAAAGTAAGCCTTCAGTGGTAACATGTAGGATATGAACATATTTTTAGTCACGCCTTACTGCTTTTTAATATGATTCAATTCCCTGCCAAACATTTTCTCAGGCAGTTACTATAATTCCTCTGCATTCCCTTAGGTTTCCACACCTGGCTATTTTCAGAATGGTAACTTAAAATAATAAATACATTTAGCTTTTAGGAGATTGAAGCTTAGTAAGTAGCCCAAAGGGTACGCTTCCTCTTCTCTGTAAGAACACAACATGTAGCCTTCCAACATAATTATTGTAAAAACAAATATCTTTAAGAATACTTCTTGAGGAAATTTATACTTTTTTTTTAAACACAAAACCATAAAGTTTAGAGAACTCTCAGAACCAATTATTTTTTAAAAGAAACCACACAAGAAACAATTACACAAAAAAATTAATATAACTAGCATATGATTTTTTATAGATAGGGACAATTAAATTCTAAATGTAAAAGTGTTCTAAAGTAAGATACAATCATCTCTATTTAAAACTGAGATTATATGCAATAGTATATGAGGATCAGATCTACAGTTTTATATTATCTGAGACGCTTAAAAAAAACCAAAATGATTGTCTAAATTTCAAAATTAAAGAAGCCATCTGTGCAGAATCTGTGGTAAGTTGAATACTTCTAAACACAGATCTGAATAGATACAGCTGTAGAGCTGATGCTGGAGTGCTTACACACAGCTATACTAACTATTCTTCCAACTGTTAGAGCTGTGCAATTAAATCAATATTCTGTGGATAAAAGGATTCTGCTTTTTTATCAAATATATATAACAAGGCAACCATTTACTTTTGTCGTGGTGTAATTTTTCTAATTTCAACATTAGCAACAGATTTGGGTTGGTTTTTTTTTTTTAAATGATAGAGGTCATATGTAGGAACAACTGAAGTAATGCATAGTAATACTCAGCACTTAATATAACACTGCACTGTCAAGTTTCATACTTATTAATCCTCCCAGTACCCATGTGAAGAAAGCAAACGTGTGTCATCCCTATTTCTATAGATGGGTATGTAATACTTTTCAGGAGCATCCCTGATCCCCAGGAGTGGAAGATTCTATTTATTCCACCCTCCTCAGACCAATGGGCCCTGAGTTTTTTGTTTCTTCTCTTCTCCTGTTACAGAGTGCTGCAGAGGGAGCTGCATCTGCTTCTGCCGCTGGAAACCAATCATCTGTAGCTAAGTCCCTTCCTCTGAACATTCAGACTATCTCAACTCCAGGTACATATCTGGACAGTCCCAGTCACATGCAGACATGCTAGAAAGACATGTCAGGCTCCAAAACCAGTAACAACTCCTCCTCTCGGGCCTGGTTATCACAGCCTCCAGGTATGGAAGACCTGTGTGGTCCTTATCTGCTCCCAGCTCAGTGTTGCAGGCAAACATGTTACTTTGCCATTTTTCTTCACTGCTGTTTCTTGGTTGGTGCTTGTGGGAACTGCTTTTAATAGATGTTAAAGTAGCAGAAAGAGGTACAGGTACATTACAGTAGAATCTATTCACTTGCTGTTTGAGCCAAGCTTGCAAGGAAGGCAGCGCCTCACATCACTCGGACCAATTGGGAATCTGCATTGATTGACCTGATGCAGGAATACACCTCTGAGAAGCTATTGAGACTAAAAAAGGGAAGCAGTTTGCATCTCTCCAACCCTGGGAGGTGGCTTAGCCCCTGCCCTGGATAGATCAACCCCCAAAGTTGCCCTAAGTTACACTCTAGCAGCAACTATCCCCCATGTCTCTAAGAGTGGGCCAGCACCCTTGATAAAAGGCTCCTTTATTTCATTTATTTATTTTCATTTCTTTGTTATCCTTCTGGCATTCCAAAACATTAAGAAATAATAATTTGATAAATAACTAATTATAGAATGATTCATAAGCATATTTAAATTACATCTCAGCAATACTTTATCAGAGTAATTTCATATTATTTTCTTCAGTTGTCAATCCCAGCAGCACCACCTATTGTTGAATTCCCAACAACATTCTTGAATAGAATTTGAATGTGCCAGTTTTCATATTAGAAACAGCACAGATTGTAGTACTCTTCCATCTCCTTCAGCAGGGACATAGCATCCAGTGGTGAGGCTTTGTAATGCTATGCCATCTTTTACAGGATATGCAACAGCTAGATCTTAACCCATGGGATTCAAAATATATCCTGAGAAATTTTTTTGACAACATAGTAAATCTATGAGCAAAGCATAAGTATTCTACTTCTAGCAAATTAACATTTCTATGCATCAATACAGGAGTCTTTAAGCTTCAATGTCATCCTGGTTAAAGAGAAAAGTTTTCTGCTCTATCTTTAGTGGGATATAGATGCATATTTAGTGTGATGTGTGTGTTTTTCCATTGGAATAAAAGGGAAGATTCACCATTACTGACAGAAGGATGAAAGTTCATCCTGATAGGAGCAAAGAGTTCCACAGATGGGTACCCTACCTCTAGGTGTCTTTGTCACCAGTTCTGATTACATTTGTTCTCAGCCTCTCTCATCATAATAGTCTCTGGATGGTCCAGAAAGAGAAATGGTCCTCCATATATTTGGGCTCTTGCCTATTGTGGGCTTTGAAGATGAGGGTTGTGAATGGGATCTGAATTTGAATGGGGACCAAGTGCAGTTAGCAGAGTACCAATATGATGTGATGCATCACACACTATAGTGAAAAACAATAAAACTGAGTTATGCCAGCCATATCATGCTAACATCTGAAAGAAAAATACACAATTCTTAAACCTTGTTTTTAATAAAACTGTATTTTGAGTGGAACTGGCTATTCGAATGACTTCTTTCCCTGTTGTGTGGAAATGTGATTGTGTCTATTTCATATACACAAAGTTATGTAAAACATGATCCTGGTTAAGATATTCAGTTCTATTATTCATACCTAATTTGTCTTTGTGAAATATTTTAACTATAATGCATCACAACAAAGTAGCTTAATTTAGTTTGATTGCATTTTTAATTTGGTCACTCCCTCTACTGGTTGCTTTGTCTTATGGTTTAACTGTTTTGGTTAAATGATACCCTATTTGTAATACAGTCACTCCTAGAGGACACAAATACAGCACTTTTTATGTTCAATGTTAAGGTTTTAGCAATGTATGTTCCAACACAATCTGCTTGGGTACTTGCAAAGGTTGCAGTGCTATGCCAATTAATCTCCTCCCAGCCACAAGGCTATGATCACCATGTAGGCTGTCACTGCATCATCCTAATATATAGGCATATAAGTAGGCAGCTTCTGTGCTCCAAATATGTTTGATGGGGCAAGTTTTCCAAACATATCAACATGTAAAACAGCATCTTATTTTCACTTTTACTCTCCACCTATAGGTCACAGAATGCCATTATGCTAATCCAATTTCAAAATGGGATTAATTTAAAAAAATTAGCTTCTGGGGCTGTGTAATTGCTGTTTTATATGAATCTGAAAATGGAGCAGAGGACACTGGAGGATACATTCCAATAGATTCTGCCCAGTTTTAGTTGAAGGGGTGAAGGTGGTAAGGTCACAATCAGTTTCTGTAACCTATTTGATTTTCACTTGAATAAATCCACCTGATACAGAGTCCTGTTTTGTAAGCTTTAAACCTACTCCTACTCAGCACTTCTGAGAGTGGGTCTGAGGAGGAAGACACTACCATGGTGTATCCTAGAATGGAGATGAGATTTTGGTCTCGATCAGCTGAACCAAGGGAGAGCACCACTTCTTCAGCCCTACACCCCATGGCAGGAGTATTTAGACCCATTGCTGGCACACCCATGCCACCAATGAGACCACCCTGCGATGACACATCTAGGTTATTGGACAGTGGAGACCTATAGGTGGAAGGGGTCCTGGATGCCTTGGAATCAGAGATGTAAGGTCCTATGCCCGTAGCCGAGGGATCCTCAAAGAAACCATCACTTGCCCAAGAAGCTGTCCCCTCCGCCCCTGCATTACACCCTCTCAATAGGTGGGACAGGGTTATAAGGTCAGTAAGCTGGTTAATTTATGATGCACCTGGGGTGGCTAGTGAAGAACCAATACATTTAGTTCATAGGCTTATGGAAGCCATAGTTTGTTTTCTGAGGCCCTTTGAGGGAAAATAATGAATTTAGTATAATATGGAGTGCGATTTGTTGGGATGACAAATTCTTAGCTTGGGGGAGGATGTAAGCAGAGTCTGAATGAGCTCTCCCATGACATCTAGTGGTGAGCTGTGGAAAAGGACTTCAGGAGCTGATCTCGTTTTCATGGGCACACCTACCCTACCTAGGTGCTCAGCATGATGGGATTGCTTGCCCAAATGATCACTTGTGGCTGCTGTTGGATCCCCAGTCTCCTTGTTATTGGGGCAGGAGTAATAAAGGGTTGTTATCCTTGTTGTGTGAATCAAGGGCAACAGAACTATACCTGTCATACCCCGATGGAGGGAGTTACCCTCAACTGAACTGCACTCGCTAGGCAGGGGACATGAGTTCCAAAGCCCATTGAGTTGACAGAGGCTGGGGACTGGTACTTGTACCTGGTGGTGTGGACCCTGTTTAAGTGTCCTAGACACCATTTGACCCCTTCTCTCTCCACAGCATAATAAAAGACTCATTTAGACTCAATTAAGAGTCCTGTTACGTGCTGCAGAGCTGAAATCACTGATAGCTGGGTCTAAGTATTAGACCTACTTTAGGACAATGTCTCTATTGCAAGAGACTGCCCAGTGTGCACCAACAGTGAGGCTCCCCCACTAACAGCTGAAATCACTGAGAGCTGTGTTAAGTGGTGGGCCCTGAAGACATCTTGGCAAGTGGCCAGCAGCGTGACTGGTGGAGAAGGCCAGAGCAGAACCCCGCAGAGAGGCATGCCAATGAGTGAGTGACCCAAGCAGCAGAGCATGTAAGGTGCCTCCTTACTCCCCACCTCCCTGCACCCAGCGTGGGAGGTGAACTCTGCAGATGAACCTCTGAAGTCTAGGGCTGCAATGGCCAAGGACAGCAACTGTGAGTGGGGTGCAGAGAAGGGACGGGCACATTAAAGGAACTTAAAAGCCTGAGGGGAAAGGACACTATCCAACTTACTTGGGGGTTGGTCTTTTGCTCATGGTTTAGGTTTATGAACCTTAGTTGTGGTGTTTTCCCAAATTAATGCTGAGTTACTTTCCTCCTTTTATTAAAAGTTTTTGCTAGACTAAGACTCTCTGCTTGCGAGAGGGGAAGTATTGCCTCTTAAAGGCACCCAGGGGGAGGTGTGTAATTGTCTCAGGTCACTGGTTGGGTGCTTGAGCCGTTTTTGTGTTGTATTGGTGAAAAAGGAACCCCTAGATACTGAACCCGGGCCTTGTTGCTGCTGGCTCCACCTGGCAGAAGGCTTACATTAGGATTGAAAAGTGTTCCATGTAATAAAGTAAGTAGTAAAAATCTAGACAAAGAATAAGTAAATTTAATCGTGGTACATATTGCTGAGGATTAATAAAGATAGCATATATCACAAAAACAACCGAAGAAAACCTCCTGAAAATGCTTTTGTACCAATAAGTATACAGAACTGTATTTAGTGAAGGTAAAAATTAATCTAGCTAGTGATGCCAGACTAAGAAGGAGAAAGCACCTATATCAATCTGCTAGTATATGAGAAGGAAGTATTAGTTTCTGTTTAAATATCCGTTTAAACAGAATCAGCAGCATTATTTATTGCTATTATTTTAATTGATTGATTGTATTGTTTTCTTTCTGGTGCCCAATAAATCATTAACAAGACAAAACCTTCACATATCAGAGACCACAAGTTCTTCCAAGAGGGACATGAGTTGAGTGACGACCCTGTTCTTCAGAAAGTTCCCTAAGATTGCTCATTTTAAGCCACAGGCCAGGCCTTATTTATGGCGTGTGCAGGCAGACAACATTTAGCATTCACAGACTCAGCATCTCTCAAAAGTTTCTCTTGAAACTGTGAACTTAATAACTGTTGTCTTAAATTACTGTTGGAAGCTTCCATCTAGGCTATCTTAGGTTTTTCTAAGGTGCCTGTCACTATAGTATCATGGTCATACAACAATTAAGGTAACCCTGCATGTGCCGTAAATGGCAATAGTCAAATAGCCTTCCTATTCCTGATGTGAATGTTTTTTCTCTTCCTTCCCTCCATTTCTTCATCCTGTCTTCTGTCCTTACATTTCTTCTCACATTGTGGGTTGGTCTGAAGATGTCATTGCCAAAGAATGGCTTTATCAAAGAGGTGGATTGTGCATTTAGACCTTAACATGGTTAGATTCAGTTTAATGTTGTCTGGAAGTTAGTTCCACAACTGGGGTCCTCCCACTGAAAATAATTTGCCTCCAGCACATAGTCTTATCTTAGGCCAGGCTTGTTTGCAGCTTGGATGTGGAGTACAACCATCTTGGAGGGTCATGACTTATGAATGGACTGACTGTCTCAGGTAGCTTTACCCCAAGCCCCAAGTGTCTTGTACATTAGGACAGGGATGTTAAATTCAATCCAGAAAGTGACAGTTTGAAAGTTAAAACATTTGGAAAGTTTTAAATGGGTGAGTGTAAATTTAAGTGCAAGAGCTAGGCTGTTCAATAAGCATCAGAAAACACCCAAACAGCCATGGCCAACTATAAATCTTCCTTCTCTTCTTCAGCTATCCCTCGATGGGAGGAGGATGTCTGCCAAGGGGGTTCATTGGTGAGTTTTTAAGTGGCTGAGGAGCCCAATTCGTGCCCTGCAGATTTTCCCACAGAAGTGACAGGTGTAATCTTGGAGGAGACAGTTGTTGGCTGAACTGTTGTGTCCTTTCTTTCCCCTTCTGTCACTTCTCTCTCTCATGAAGATGTCTATTTTCCTCTAAGTGAGTTGTGGCTTGGTGTATGGTGTGGTGCCACTGTAAAAATACTCTGTCCATATCCTTGTGTGAGTGGGTGGTGGGAGAGTGATAGACTAGAATTTCTTGTAGGAATAGAGAGCACTCACATGCTCCAGGGTTTCACTATACATGATGTGTGCCTTGGGATTCATCAATAGCAACTAGTGAAAAGGTTACCAGGTTCCTTTTGTGCCTGAATGCTTAATCAATCTCTAAAACTAAGACTCAAGTCTAATGTTGGACTGGATCATGTTTTTGTCCCCTGAAAAAGATTCATTGTTCCCCACAGGAAACTTCGCACTGAAGGTAAGTGTTAAGAAATATTTTTTCACTTAAAAAAACATCCATTTGGGGTTTGTTTTGAAAGATGCCTCAGAATTCTAAGTGGTAATTTCATAAAAAAATTATTTGCCAATCCCACACAGGACATAATTAACCCATCAATCTTTAATTTCTCCCTACCTTTCTAGGGCACAACAAGCTTCTGCTGCACTTTTAAAATAAGAATCCACACCTCTAAGCTATGTCACCAGTAGACTGCAATCACTCTGATTCATGACACACAAGAAAGCTGCATTATGGGACTGATCCTGCTCTCACTGACTTCAATGGTGGAAGATGAGTGCCTTGATTCTCTCCTTTAACAGGATTCAACCTTTTGCCATTGTCAGGTGCACTGTCACATGCTATGTCTGATCTTTGAAACATCTTTTCATAACAGAGGTGCAACAACATAAGTAAAATTGGTGGCGGGGGCAGAATGACATGAAGTTAATATGCATGAGTCCTGCTACTAAATTGTATGGTACATGTATAACAAAGCAAAAAACTGAGGGAGACATGTCCCTCCATCTTCCTCCTCCCTCTCCTCCAAGTGGTGCCAGCTAAGTGAAATGGACAATGAGATTATGGAGAATCTGTACAGACTACTATGAGTGACAATTCAAGCAGTCAGAGTTTTGCCTGTTGGGAGAGCCCCCTGAACGGAACATGAAGACCATAAATCATAAATGAAGGCTGAGACAGGAAAGGCATAGGATCTTAAGAAGCCATGGACTAGGTTGTGAAGGACCCACAAAAAACATTACCGATGCATTAAGTTCCAATGAGAAGGGCTGACTTAAAAGGTAACTGAACTCATTTTTACCCAGACTATAAAAAAACCCACCAAAGTTCTGCGAATTTCAGATTAAAAAGAAAATCAGAATCTATTTGGGTTCTCTTGACTGCTTTAGAAGCTTTTGTGCCTGCTACTAAGTTCTTTGCAATATTTGCATCTACATAAGTGGAAGCTGGAGTTTAAGGCTAATTGTACAAAAAGTATTTTCCAGATATATCACGATTTTAGTAACACCTTTACCTTCTGATAAACCACTATCAAAATTTACAATTCAGACTTGGTATAAACAGATGCATCTCCATTAACTATTCACATCAAGTCTGAATTTGCCCCACTGTGTTTCATGGTTCTCGATATTTCTCATCTCTTGCAAATAGCTGACTATTCTGTTTTGTTGCACATTTAGTAGTACAAAGCACATAGAAATGGGACTTTCATTTTATGCCATTTGCAAAATACACCTGTACTATTTTATTTCTCAAGCATATTCTGAGGTTTAAAAATGCTACAGAAATACCATGTAAAGAATAGACAAAATCTTAAGAGCCTCACTCAAGAAAACAATATGTAATAAAAACTTTAAGACTTGCGGGAACACACTGCTACCATACAGGTTCCATGAGCTGTGAAAATGTAGTTTAATAAATTTTGATGACTGGCTAGCCATACTGTGTTTATTCAAAGAAGCACTTATAAAGAACACCTAAATAGGAGACTGATTGACAAGTAGCATTAGAAATCTTGAAGCAAGTTAGCAATTATATCTAAAAAGATTATAAAAGGGAAGACACTGTACAGTTTTTACAGCCCTTGCTGTAAAAGGGCATAAAGGCATTACTTGACAGCTTTGGTGAAGTGGGGAACAGCAGCCTATAGGCTCAAGCACCATGAGATGTCTTTTCAATAGAGGTTCTGACTGGTGGAGCCTACTGAATTCCATGACTGGCCCAAGCATGATATTTAAGGCCGAGGGAAAACATCTAGAGCCTGTCTGTGCAACAGGGTGGATCCCTGGCTTACTGCTGCAAACAGACCCTGATGCCCACCCTGAGCTCCAAAAGTTTAATTATGCCTCAGAAATCCCATGGTAACTTACTCCTGATATCTAGCCTCTCTCCTGGTCCTGGTCCTCTGCTCCCGACTCCTCACACTGCCTCAGTTCTTGGTCCCCTGCTCCACTCCTGACTCCTGGCCCTGCCTCTGTCCCACAAACCTTAGTTTGGCTGATGCACTTCGCTCTTCCCTGGTGGGGCTCATTGACCTCAAATTCAACCTAATCCTAAAGCGGATGCTCCTGATTTTGACCCTCTCAACTGTACTTGGACCAAGTCCTCTCCACTGAAGGCCCTGGCCTCGACCCGCACCCTGTAAAAGTCAGGGTCCTGAAGATACCAACATTCCTGCATCATCTGGAGGTTTTGCATTGTTCTGAACATCTAAGGAATTCAGAAATCTTGAACCTCATTTTCAGAAGTGCTGAGAATCCATAACTCAGTGGAAATAAATAAAAGCTGTGAGAAGACAGGCTGAAATCACCTCTAAAGCCATCCTTGTTAAAGTAAAAATAAATTATACAGTTCATTATTTTTCAGAGAAAGGAACTGTCCAATCTTGCTAAGAATTGTCAGATGGGCTTCCACAGTTGTAAGAAATTTTAGGCTCTTCCTCCTCTGCTCCCAACTGCATCCTGTAATTTTCAGTTCTGGTTGCTGATGCTCTAAATCTGGTCAGCATAACAATTTATTACACACTTATCAGTGACTCATCCACATACTTAAAGATCTCAAGTATGAATCATGTCTGTCGAATTCTTATTCTAGTCTATAAAGGCTGGCTTACATCGATGTACTATAGAACACAGTGAGCAAATAAGGGAGACTTTGATGTTGAAGAATTGCCTAGTTGCCTGAGCTTTCTGGAGAGGATTTAACTTATAGGTAAAATCTTTGTTTTCAGTATCACATCTCCCCATTTTAAAAAGTGCTTCAGTTTTACAGAGTTAATAAAAAGGATGATCTAATAAAATGTTCAATATTAAATGTACTGTTTAGAATATATTGTTATAGCTCTTATGATAGCTTGACAAACCTACTTGGAGGAAGAAATATCATTGCTGCTGCTGCCCGCAGCCTATATGTATAAATTGACCTAAATCTACTCTTTCAATGTCAGATGACAAAATCAAAATGAGAGTGGGTTGGCAGCATAAATATAAGCTATATATTAAAAGATTTAGCATGGAAACTCTGCCTTCTAAAGTCAGAATTCCGAACACAGAAACCACACAAAACTAATGCTAATTGATATCACATGTTCTTTATCAAAGCTTCCTCAAGAAAAGCAGCTTAAGGGAAAATCCATAAATGTGTCTTGACCACAGTCTACCAATCTTTTTCCATATTGGAGCCTTTAGCTAATTTGTTGGTTTAATTATCATAGGCACAGGAAAGTTTGCAAAAGTGATAATCTTGCATTCTTTGATGGCTGATTATATAAAGTAGTCTTTATGAAGTAAAAATAAACCTTGACCCTTAAGTATAATATCTGAACTCTAAAAATTAGTTTCTCTCTAAATCTGGAAGCATAGTCTTCTACTACTACTATTGTCTGAACTAAAAGCAGAAAAAATAATAAACACTGAAGTTCTGAAATCAATGATAGACAAGTTTAGCTGCTGCCTATGGACATTTGGGATAAATTGGCCAAATTGGATAAATGGGGTTTTAGCCTCTGTCATCTCAGGGAATATAGAGGGTTGTTAGGTAATTGCTTCTACTGTGCCATTTACATATCTTTAATTGGATAGGAAGTATGAACTATTGCAATATTCTGAAGGTATTAGCAGAAGGTCAAACAGAAAAGAGTTGTAGAGGGAGGAGGAAGAAGTAATTGAAGAGACAGAAGAGGATTACGAAAGTCTTTAAGGAGTCTGCATCTGGCAAGACATAAAATAGGTCAAGAAGCAAAAAAATGGGAGGTCAGTCACTTTTACTAGAATACTCCACCCCCAAATATTCCCACGTATATACAAAACCCCCAGAAAAATATTACATTAACAACCAGTAACTATCCCAAGCCAGCTATTGATATTACCAAGCATGGTAATGGTTTGGAATTTTATGCTAGGAATAAACACTAAGTTATTTATGCTGCACAACAATTAACCAAGGAAGATGAAGTGTATATCTGAAGGCACCATTGCTGAAATGCTCTTTAGAAAAGCAATATTGGCTAGAATGAGAACATTACACGAAAACTGATAATCTATGGTCAAATGATTTTATATCCATCATGGCTCATTTGAGAATATTCTGGTCTATCACCTCTGCCTCCTCCAACTTTTCCAACTCCTCCAAACCAAACGGTCCTTAGGAAATAGATCTTTGCTGCAAAATTATTCCTTAGAAAAAGTATAACATGGCAACTAAGCATTGCTAGCACCATTAGTGCCTCAGGGGACTGTACCACTCCTCTTAAGACAACGAGAACTGGTGGTGACTGGAGCGTGAGAACAAGATAAGTTAAAGACACTATTTATTTGGGGAGTGTTAGGAAATTTTAATTAGTGAATATATATCTATAATTTCACTGTAATTTAAGACACCGAAGTTGCTTCTTTTGGACTGATGTGTCAACCTAGGCCACAGTAAAGTACATACAATTGTTCATTTAGCATTTTAATTTTTAAAAATATTGGTATAACCTTTTCTATTTGTTTCTGTGATGTTATCTGATTAAAATATGATCATATAGTTCATTGTTGCAACCGCTGATCTATTTGCAACAAATCTTGTACAAAATGTGGCATGCAAGATGTGTATGAAAAGGTTATGATTTGCTTGTTATGATTATGTTATTTGTATGCATGTATCATTTTTATATTTGAAGTTGAGTATTGGCTCTATACCTGTATTTCAAATGTTTGCTCCTGGGGTAATGCCCACAAGACAGTTAGCCAGAACATCTTGGAGGGACTATTCAAAATGAGTAGCCCATCAAAAGGACACAACTCAAAATGGACCATGGAAGACACCCATCTAAACTGAATAGACTTTCCTGTAGACGTTCAACCTGAAGTACTGGTAATGGTTTCCTTCAATGACAAGGCGAAATCAGGTATGGACATGTGACTTGCCCATGTGACTCCAAACTCCCATCTTTTACCTGTAATTTTCCACTATCTGTGCTGAGGACTTTTTTTGAAACAATAGGTTTCCCACTACATGGCAGAAGCTATAAAAGGCCCTGGAAACACCCCCATTTTCCCTTTTTCCTCCTCAAACCTCTGAACTATGGACTTATACTAATGGGAGCATTGTAACCAAGGGACTGAGGTCCTTCCAATGATTTGGAAGCAGCCAGAGACTTGACTTAAGCCAGCAGTTTATTCCATCACTGCTACAAGCCTGAACCAAGAACTTTGCATTTATTGTATGTGTTTAATTCCTTTAACCAATTTAAACTCTCACCTTTCTTTTTATAAATAAACATTTAGATTTTAGATACTAAAGGATTGGTATCAGTGAGATTTTTGGGTAAGATTGGAGTTCTAAATTGACCTGGGTGTGTGTGGTTGGTTCTTTGGGATCAAAACCTCTTATTTGATGAGACAGGTTGTAAAGAACCACTCATCTTTAAGTCTAGTGTTTTGGGGGATGATACAAGGACAGTATGGTGAAACAGAAGTTTACTTTTGTTGCTGGTTTGGTATATCTCATGGGAGAATAACCTCCAGTTTTGGGGTGTATCTGCCCTACTTCTCAGCAGTTTGTCCTGAATTTGGTATATTCAGTTGTGACCCACAAGGCACAGTTACAGTTCCTTTTATAGAAATAGAAGAAAACTGGCCCATAATAATTATCAATTCAAATAAAACTGTAGAGTTAATTATTTTATTTATATTGTATTATGTTCAGATTATTCTTAAATGGTGTTTCTCTGGCACAATAGACACTACTTAGGCACTGATTAGGCTGCTCTGAAGCCTAACAGAATGGAGGGTTGGGAGTTTAATCGAACTGAGAGCACCCGAGCATTGTCTTGACTACTCTCAGGCCTACTGCTAGTCCTGTGTGAAGGAGAAGGCAATGATCACATTACACCATCTCTCCAGTCCCTTTTGATCTTGTGGGGAACCAGAGGATGTTCAACACATGATGCATTTTACGGCAGCTTCCAGGCTGCTGTAGCTTATGAAGATTTGGAGTGGCTCTGTATTCTGTCCTGCTCTTGAGGATGGCCCCTGTGCAGAGAGGAAGAGGCTAGTAGGAGGTGGTGTAGAGCTAGCTCTACTCCTCAGCTGCTCCTTTAGGGAATCTTTAAATCCACTTTGCCTGCCAGAGTAGTGCAAAAAGGCAATATCTGACCGTAGTGTTTTCCAGATATCTTAATGCGTGTTAGCAAGACCTCTTTTCTCTAGCACAAATGGACCTCTACTTAGGTGTATAACATCTGTTCATTTGATATCAGGATGCAAAAATTCATGGTATATAATGGACAGCTTTAAAAACAGTTTGCCTTTATAAATAATGTTATCACAGTCTTACCAAAATTTTCCTTAGTTTAAAGAATATTGAACTATGTTTCGTCATCTCAGTCTCAGAGAAAGTTTTTAGGGGGAGCACTGTGTAGCACTAAATTAGAAAGTTACAGTTAACTGTTCCTAATCAATTACATGGGGACTGATTTGGGTTATTTCTTGATGGGAAGAAAATTAGTGAGATTCATAAGTCTAAAACGAAGCAGAGTCTGATAGGACTGGATATACTTTACCACTACAACAAGGTAAAAGGGCCTTGAAGTAGGTGTAAATGTAATTTAAATAAAAGAACATTTAGGTAATATTGTGGTAATGTTACCTACTTACAAAGGCAACACTGGAATGCTTTTAACGCAGAAATTTATACTCACTTTATAGACCCTTTACACTCCCAGCATAGAAGAATAGGGCCATAAAGGTAAATGAGGATCAAGCCCTAGAAAGAGATTTTTTTTTTTAACTCATACATACAAATTTAGAGTGACTGTTATTGTGATAGACTGCTATTGCAAGCTTTCCAGACACATTAATTATTTTCTGAGAGCTACATATGCTTTATGCATAGTAAACATTATCAATGTTATGGGCTGGACTCCCCAACTAAGGTTAGCCAGATAAGCGGATTTGTCCAATTTGCACTTGGATTTCCAAAGGTGTTTATATGCAAACAATATGTATGGTGAGAACTTCAATGTGAAATCAATTTGAATCCAGTGTAAAAAGTTGCTCATAAAACAAAAGAAAGGCCACTGAGGGTGTGCATGTTTGATTTCTTTCTTACTATCCTTCGCTAACACATGAAGCTGTAAAAAACAAATGAATAAAAAATTTAGGGCAATTTTTGTCTCAAACGGTTTACAATGAACCTAGTATGAGAGAACCTTCTGCTTCCAATTTATATCTGTAAGAAGTTATCATTCCTGGGAAACAGTTTCATCTGTCCTTTAATTTGTATGTTTGTGATGTTCTTCCAAACACTCCCCAAGTTATCTGTATCCAGAAGGTTAGATTTGCTTTTTTTTTTTTTGGTCTTTAAACTTGAATGCAATTTGAGAGAGAGACTTAAGATCTTACATTAGCTTTAACTGCTTGCATTGTAGACCTGCTGGCACCATTAAAACAAAAGGGGAACGTTCTGACACTGCGTGAAGATGCTCTTGTTTCACTGGCCAACAAAGAGCCAAAGACAAGGCCTATTAGTGCTAGTGAGACCAGATTTACCATATGATTAATCACTGAAGTCTGAGTCAAAATTCAGACTGGCTCGCACCTACTTTGTGGGTCAGAGTTTTCCCAGAGCTCATTAAGCACTTTAGGCTTGTAATTTACTCTTACCACAATAAACTTTTCCTGATTTGCACTAAAAATTAAATGCAGGTGATGTTTTCTATTTGGTATTTTTGTGGCCAGTGTCTCAGGGTATGGCAGAGGTATTTTGTTTTAATGTTCAGTGACAGTTATTCTTCAAATCCTTCAAGAGAGAATAAGCAGAAACAATGTTTTTGATCTTTGTCATAATATTGTGAAGTAAAAGAACTTTGATGCAAAGTTGATGTGCCATGGAAAGGTCACTCAAATAAATTGTACCCTTTCCTCAAGTCTTAAAATTCTAGAGTTCACTCTGCAGCTAATTACAGTATGTTCAGAATTCAGGTTATTTTTAGGAATAGGAGTGGGTCAATATACATCCAGCCTATTTAAAGAAAGAGCCTTACTGGTGAGTTTCTCCTGTAGTGCAACTAATAAATAGGTAGCAGACTAATGTCTCTGTACTTTTGACTTAGATGCTATGGCAGGGAAGGACAGCAGGAACGTCTCCTCTCTGGCGTCAAACAGTCCCCCTGCATGCATTCAATTTATTACAAGGCAATGTTACAAGTATGAACCCCGGCACAAAATAAAAGTAATTATATTTAATTAGGCAGCCAGAAAAAGTGATGGCCCGAGACTCTCTGCCTTAAATGTAGCCTTTTGTTGACTTAACACAGGACAGGTAATGAATGAAACTTCAAAGTGTAAGTAACTTAAATTGCTCCTTAATTAGTGGAGACCAAGTCAGAAAATGCAGCAAAACAAAAACCCTCAATTTTCTTTTGTCGAAGGAATTCAGATAAAGATTCCATGTCTCATGGAAGACCTGAAATTAGGATTGTTCCTCTTTTTATCAAGAGCTTTATTATGTACTCCTGTTCAAAATAGAATATTTTAGTTTTAGTTAGTTAATGTGATGCTCACAAGAAAGGTGTTCGATTGGCAGCCCTGGAGCCTAAAGTGTACTAAAGAGGATTTTGAATACAAACAAGAAGTCTGATCATAATGCTTACATGCCTGTATTATTTGGAGTACAGCTATTTAACCCATTGAGTGCCCTAGATCTATTGTGTATGTGACATTAAAGAAACTAGCCACAGAGGGACAGATTTTCAGAGGCTAGTGCACACAGTGTTTGCATGCACATCTAGCCAGCTCACGATGCAATGTAATCACAAGCAGCATATACAAAAAGATAATGATAAATTATGTTCAGCTAAGCTAAGTGTGTGCCATGTGGAGAGTACAAAATCAACTCATTTTGAAATGCACGGTTAGTCATATTATTCCCAACATCCTAAACCAATCTGCTGTATTACTTGTGTTTCACAGTTATTAAACGGATTCACCACAGAGGTTGGGTATTTTCAGAACAATAAGTGGCCATAAGATTTGAAAATCATGGAGGTTGACATTGACAGATGTCCAATGAAATGTAGATCTGTTAGGGAGTTCTGGGATGGATGGAGGTCAACATAGATGACCTGAAGTGTCTGGTGCTTTGTTTCATCAATTTTCTGCATTAATCTGTGACAGTGTTTGCAAATATTTGGTTTTACTTATATTTGATTTTCAAAACAAAAAAACAAAGATGTGTCAGTAATCACTGGAAACAGTAAATACAGACCTCTGGCATGAGAGTGGGGTATAAACTTCTGTAATCCTGACCTAAATCTAGGGTGACCAGACAGCAAACATGAAAAATCGGGACAGGGGGTGGGGGGTAATAGGAGCCTATATAAGAAAAAGACCCAAAAATCGGGACTGTCCCTATAAAACCGGGACATCTGGTCACCCTACCTAAATCAGATGACTGGGCTAGAAAATAAAGATAAGTGTGCTACACATTTCTTGCAAGGCACAACTAACCAAGGCTAGGTCTATGCTACCACTTATGTCAGTATAATTTATGTTGCTTGGGGGGAGAATAAGCCACCCCCTGAACAAAAGTGACAGATCTAAATGCCAGTGTGGATAGCACTATGTTGATGGTAGAGCTTCTCCTGCCGACATAGCTGCCGCCGCTCATTGGAAGTACATTAAGTCAGTCAACAGGAGAGCTCTCTCCCATTGGCTCAGAGCAGATAAGGTACGCCGCTGTAAGCTCTCTAGTGTAACCATAGCCCACGTGTACAAATACACATGCTCATTTTGCACCCGGAATCATGGTATTCACAGATGCCCATCTTTGGAAATCTATTTTATCACACAATTAAAATAAAAAGATGACGTTTCTGAAGTGGTGCAATGGGTCAGTGAACTAGTTTCATCTCTGGACCCAACTTCTAATTCTAACTTGAATCAGAGGAGAAAATCTATTTAGAGTTTTCATCCCAGCCTTCATTTGCTCACATTACAATCTTGTGCATCTGCCTGCATAGGCCCAAAGGTTGATAAACATTTCATTACCATCTCACCCTCCTTTTCACTCTAATATTCTGGGGCCAACATGGCTATAATACTGCTCACATTTATTTTAAAAACTGTTAGTTATCTTTCACTAAGAACAGTTTTACTCATCTCTCTCCTCATTAAATTTTTCCCCTATCCTGCCTCTTCTCTCAACCAAATACTCCCCCAACCCCATAAATTTTGGGCACTTAGGTCATTCATTCGCTCCTTTTCTATTCTTTGTTCTGGTTTTCTTCCTCTTCTCCCCCTCCCCCCCCCAGTTTTTTCTACCACCCCTCACACCATTCTCACTTATTTTCTTGATCCCTCATATTAGACTCATACACTTTAAGGCCAGAAGGGACCATCATAATCATTTAGTGTGACTTCCTGCACACCGCAGGCCACAAACCTTCCCATCCTATTGTAGTCATTTATTTCCCCAATTCACATGAGTCATTTATTCCCCCTATTTGCACTCTCCATTGCAGACTGCAGAGCTGAGATAGGGAGAGCACAGCTCAGCTTGCAAGGATACTTTTCTGAAAGGTGGTTCAGGAAAGAAATGTAACACCCCAGCCCATATAATCATGTTACATAAAAAAAAAATGTTATTTAGGTTGTGTAGTCCAAGCTTTAAGTCTACCTTTGTACTCCTTTGATTCCCAGGATTGCCCTAGCAGCTGATTATTTGCAGTGGAACCCAAGGGGGAATTTTATAATCAAGGGATTGCTGTCCACAACATGTTCCAGTCATGCTTTGTATTGTACAGAACTGACTACACTTACCATACTAAACAAATACATTAATAATTGGGATATTTCAGTTCAGCTCTATTCATTTTACTGCATTCCAGCAAGTGTGTATTACATATACAGATTAGAGATACATAAACAACCCTGCCACTTACATTTTTCATACTTATAATGCGTGTCTAGCACTTGCTATTTCAGATAGCTTTATGTTGAATATACTTAGTTTAAACAATAGTGAAAGAAACCTCACAAGATCATCCCTTCAGTGAATCAAACTGCATAGTTTACTGATGCTCGAACATTCAGGCATTTTGTATGCACCTCCCATTCATGTTAAGAGTCATTATAGTCATCAGTTCATTCACAAAATGGAAGAGATTTTTTGTTGTTGTATTTGTTTGGCTTAAAACAAGAAAATAACCAAAGTGATTTGTTCAAATCACCCAATATTCTTTACAATAATTTCTGTTTAAACTGCAAAACAACTAGTGTTCTAGATATGTTTCAACCTAGCAGGACAGGAACACTCTAAATGGGCAATGTATTTAAACAACAACAGAAAATGATGGTGGATAATAAATTATCTAACTGCTTAGTGGTTTGGGGTAAAAATTTCTTTGAAAATTTTCAAAGACTCAGGGTAGGTCTACACTACAAATTAGGTCAGCTTAACTAAATCGCTCATGGCCATGAAAAATGTCATGCCCTGTGGGACGTAATTAAGCTGACCTAAGCCCTAGCCCTCGACACCGCTAGGTCCACAGAATAATTCTCCGTTAACCTAGCTACTGTATCTCACAGAGATGGACTTATTACAGTCACAGAAGAACCCTTTCCATTGCTGTAGTGTATATACTGCAGTGCTGCAGCTGTGCCGCTGTATCATTTCTAGTAGACATACCCTCAGGCTATGTCTACACTAGGAGTGCTTTACTGGTATAGGAATACTGATACACTATCCCAAACCATTCCTACTGTGGACCCAGCTATACTAGCAAAGCTGTGCTTTGTACTGGTATAATTAGACCACACCCCGTCCAAACACAAAACAAGCTATGCTAGTGAAAGTGCAAATTCTTCCACTGACTTAGTTACTGCCTCTTGGGGAGGTGGATTACCTATGTGGATGGGAGAACCCATCCAGTTGGCATAGGTAGTGTCCACACTGTGGCATTTTAGGTGTAGATATATCCTAAATCTCAAATGAAAGTCAATGAAAATTCTAACTTTTGTCTATTTTTTAGCTTCTTCATATACTGTAGATTTTCTTTGACCACAAAAAGGAGACTTGTTAATATGAAGATGCCCTTGCTGCAAATTTGCTAGATTAAAACATAATTATTTGAAAAGTCAGAGCTTTATCATGTCCTGTACAAACTAGTTTTACAAATTTGAGAACCAACCCCCACAAACTTACATAAGCAACCTTTACTGGGTCATTAGTCCCAGTGAAGATAAGGGTACTGAAGTAAGGAATCCAGGATCAGGCTACATAGCATTAATAGAATACAGTATTTCTTGTTTTAATACTAAATTATCTTTGTTCCCTGTATTTTAATAAAAAAATGTTTTAAAACAAATACAGATAGTGAAATAGGAAAGGAAACTTTACACTAGTCTCTTCATTGTACAATTATTCACTGAACTATTTACATGAGCAGATGTGACAATTCCTGAGCTGATAAATTGTTTTTAGTTATTTAACCACAGTGAAATGGTCTTACAGCATGTCCCTCCCTAGTGCAAAATACATCCAACTCAATGTGCTCGGGGCTTCCTGTATGTGTACTGCCACACAGCATGCTGCTCTGTCCTGCTCCAGGCAATTTATTTGTACTAATACCCATGGAGACAACAACATGCTTACGCCACAAAACACATCTGTCACCACATGATTTGTGTTTCTATTCTGGTTAATAATATATGAAGGAGGCACCAGGTCTCTTCTCCCCTCCGCCCTCCCCAGCAAGGAGTCTGGATGCCAGTTTACGAAGAGACACTTTGAAGATTAAAAACATGCCTCTGACAGTGATGTGTGGTTGTGAGGAACAAGAGCATAAGAGTTGACACTGTCACAAGGATAGAAAGTGAATATCCATGACAAGCACAGTAGCATGTTTAACTGATTTATTCTGCTGTCACCAAGCACAGGATGTCAGCTTTTCAAATTTGTCTGGTTGACAGTTACAGCTTTGACTATTAGTATATCCTCTTTGCTGATAACTCTACCAACCCTAGTCACAATGAGCAGTATTTAACTCAATATTCTCATTAAAATCAATAGGGCAACTTCTTAGTAAAGTGCTGTTCAAAATAAGTTTAAAAAAGAAAAAAAGAGAAAAAGATAGAATTAGGCCCAACATTTTAGAAAAGTCAGTTCCCCAATTAATCTGAATTATGGATTGGTTGAGATAAAAAGGGGGACTAAAGTAAAAATAGGTATAGTCTAAGCAAGATCTGAATTAAATTAGATCTCACACTTCCCTACAACCTTCACCAATATTTAGAAATAAACCAACTTTTCAAAGTTCCAAATTTATTATATCCTTTTATTTTAATTTCTGCTTTTCAGATTGAGCTGGGGCTGGAAATGGTGAAATAGTTAAGGATTCTCTCCTGTTATATACACGTCAACTGTCAGAGGCCATAAAAATCCGGGCAGCGTGCCATTAAAAATCCTGCCGGACCTAGCCTGCTCTTCTCCACCCCCCGCCTACCGCTCTCTCTAGCGGGGGCAGAACAAAGCTTGCTCCTGCTGGCTGCTGCTATACGGCAGGCTCCGCCGGCAGCCAAGCTTCCGCCTCCCCTGCTTCTTCCCCCAGCGTGCTGAGTGGAGCCCCGCCTCCTCTCCTTCCTTGCCGCCAATGGCCCTTGCGAGGGAGGGGAGAAGAGCAGCCCCAATGCTCTCGCTACTCAGACCGGTAAGGAGGCGGGGAAGGGAGGCAGGAGCAGGGCCGCGGGGAAAAGAGGCAGGAGCGGGGCATATCCTTCCAGCCCCCTGCCGTGAGCCACTCAGGGCAGGGGGCTGGGAGCACCCCCCTGATCCCAGCCCACACCCCCAGCACCCTAGCTCCCTGCATCCCCCCATGGCCCCATCACTGACTCCTGCACCCTCTCACATGCCCCCAGCCCTCTGCCCTGACTCTTGCACCCCCCACATCCCCACCCCCCACGCTGAGCACCAGGTTGGCAGCGGGCTGAGTGGGGCCGGTGGCTGGGACCCCAGCTGGCAAAGGGCCGGCAGCCAGAACCCCAGATGGCAGCAAGCTGAGTGGGGCCAGCAGCCAGGACCCTGGCTGACAGGAGCCAGCAAACGGAACCCCAGACCGGCAGAGGGCTGAGCCACTCAGCCTGCTGATGGTCTGGGGTGTTGGCCCTGCTCAGCCCACCGCCCATCTGGGGTCCCAGCCGCCGGTCCCGCTCAGCCCGCTGCCAGTCTGGGGTTCTGTCCGCAAGCCCTGCTCAGCCTGCTGCCGGCCTAGGTGACCGGAACCCCAGGCCCGCAGCGAGCTGAGCAGGCCGACGGCTTAAGTTCAGCAATTTAATTTTAAATGAAGCTTGTTAAACATTTTGAAAACCTTGTTTTACTTTACATACAACACTAGTTTAGTTATAATTACATATAGACAGAGAAGTTCTAAAAAACTTTAAAATGTATTACCGGCACGCAAAACCTTAAATTAAAGTGAATAAATGAAGACTCGGCACACCACTTCTGAATGCTTTATGATATGCTTTTGAGTTGCTGTATGCATTAATCTTACTTGCAATCAGGGCTTTGGAGCTGTGCTCCGGCTCTGCTCCAGTTCCAGGCAAAAACCTGCAGCTCCACTGCTCCGGAACTGCTCCACGCTCCAGGTTCCGCTCCAAAGTCCTGCTTACAATATCTCTTTCCCATGTTATAAGCTAATAGTTAAGTGTTTGCTTTGTAACTACAAAAGTGTTTGCTATGAGACTGGAAACCATCACAGTCAGGAGAGAAGTATTACCAAGTGTGAAATACTAGTTTATTACAAGAAGTCATCTCCTGCTCAACAAAAGCAGGCCTACAGAACCAGATGAACCGTTGTGGAACATCAGTGGACAAAATACTTTGTTGATTGCTCCCCCCTCATGCCCATGAGGAGGGGACATGCACAAACTCTCATCCTATCACTGTGAACTCTGGGGGAAGGGAATAAAACTCCCTAACCAGAAGGAACTGTATCACTATGCTGCTTGGAATTTGGAAAGGGCAATATTTCTAAGCTTAACCAAGGGATCCCCAAGCTGTTTAGCTTGGACTAGCCCTAAAGGACATATAGAGCTTGCATATTACAGCAGCTTCCATTACCGTTTGAAACCTAAGACCAACTTATTTGTGTGTGTACATTTACCTGCTTTAACCTTGAAAACAACATTTTTTTCCTAGTTAATAAATCTTTAGATAGTTTATTTCTGGATTGGCTACATGTGTTGGCTTTGGTGAGCAATCTAGAGTAAAGATGGTATGGGGTAAATGATTGGTCCTTTGTGAGTAACCGTTGTGATTTTTGGTGTAAGGGACCATCTATTGCAAAGGCAGGTTTGCCTGGGTGGCAAGATAGGAGTGACTCACTATGTCAAGGCTGTTCTAGTGCTTGAGGAGTCCACACTTCATACTTGGTTGGTGAAATCTAATTACAGAACATGCAACCAATTTGAGGTTTGTGTTCTGGTTTATAGCAGTCTACCCTGAAGTTGACGCTCATTGTTGTGAGCCACTCCAGACAGCCTGCATATTGTGCTTCAGGCTTGGTCTACACTTAAAAGTTAGGTCAACATAGCTACATCAGTCAGGGGTGTGAAAAAGCCACCCCTCTGACCAACACAACTGCCAACCTACCCTCTCGTGTAGACGCAGTTATGTCAATGGAAGAATAATGTAATCAGTGTAGCTATCTACCATTGTTGAGGGAGATGGTTTTCCTACATGGATGGAAAAAACCCTTCCATCGGCCTAGGCTGTATCTGTGCTACAGAGTTATGCTGGCACAGCGATGCCAATGTAGCTAAGGTAGTGTATTATCTGTAGTACAGACATATCTCACAGACATCTCTCTGAGGCAGAATTCTTCCCAGGACTTCCCCCTTACACAGGTGTCTGCTACACTCCAGTAAGTGGTAGAATGTACACCCCCACATTACTGTGTATGTTAGGATGCCATGTCTCTGACCCTTTGCTCCTGGTATAGGGGGAGAGCATCTCACAGGCAATCCTCGAAGAACTGGGAGCCACAACAAGATAGCCTTCTCCATCTTAGTAACAGAGTAGACACACAAGGAATCTCTGCCCTTTTTTCTCCTTTATCCAGAGTCTCATGCCTCCTGAAGGCTGCTAGACTTCGCACGGTTAAGTATCAGTGTATGTTGAGTTGTGCATCTGTAATTCTATTTACATTCCACAGAAAAACAAAACAAAAACTTTGTATGTCTCACTCAAGAATCAGTTGCCCTGTAAGCATCCTTACTATAATTCTCATCCAGTTCAAATCCTATAATCCTTAACTGGACAAAAAAGTCCCATTTACTTCATTGGCAGTTCTACTTGATTAGTGATTGCTAAATATAGAACTCTCTCAAAGATTTTGGTTGCTGTCTGCTGAGTCACACAGTTAAAGCCACATGCATAGCTTTGAAAGCATGAAGGGTGGAGGGTGGGTGGGTGGAGATTTCTCCAGGGTTAAATTAGGCTGAAGAACTTTTCTACCTCCCAATAAAAATCAATGGACAACCTGTGCCTGTTTGTCGTCCAGCTCCTTTTGACTTTAAACCCTTAGTGTTATCTACTGTAAACAATGCCTCATTTATTTTACGTTTTTAAACCTGTTGCTGTCTTTCATAACACAAACGGTTTGGCTCAAAAGAAACGACAAGTCTGTTTATCAGCAAATATTCCAACATGACTGAAGCCATGATTACTGACATCATCAACCCAAGACAATTATGCCCACAATTTAAATGAATTATTCTTGTGTGAAGCCATCAAATCCCATTCATGATTCCATCAATGCCATACAGGTAGGATCTTTTGTTGAAAAATTATATAGAAATAATTAAAAGGTATATTGCTGCAAATGTGTAGTTGAGGCTTCTAGAACACTGAATGAGTATGCATACTTCTAACAATCAGAGGGGGAAAAGTTCTCATGTTACTGTTATCAGATATCAGGATACAGCAAATGGCAAGGCTGAGATTTCATGATTTAGCAGAACATTAAAAAAGTAATATTCCTATTGGTTGTTACAAAGACACATAAAAACCATGGTTTATTAGCTCTTAGCTATTTTATAGAAAATTAGATGAGGAATAAGTTGGCAGTAGGCTTTAATTGCTATTATTGTAAATGGAGCCCATAGATATGCTTTGTATAATCACACATCCTGTGATTAGACAGAAAAACTATTTTTTTCGTAAGTGTTTATTGAAAGGCAGTCTGGAGAAACTGAGAAGTCTGTAGGTTTCCTATTGTATGTGTGGGGGGATTGGAATTGAGTTTGTCAGCAATGACTGGTTTCTAGACACTGTGCAATTGTTGCAATTTAATGTAAAAAGAAATTAGGCGTTTGGTAGTTGACAGCATCCCTTTTACACTTGAGCTTTATTGGCAAAGTTTAAGTGAGAGCTTTGTGTATCACAGATGTGACAAAAGCACCCTTTAACTTGGGTTATTTTAACTAAAGCTTTCAAACATCCTGCTGAAATGATTAGATAGTATCGAATGATAAATGGATTTCTAACCCAGAAAATTGGGGGGGAAAACAGGTAAAATATATTTTCTAGATATGCATGTGTGCATGCACACAAAGAATATGGTTCCCTACTGTAAACTTTTATAAGATTTGCAACATTAAAATATACTAAATGGTCCTAGTATAGTAGAATGAGAATGCATTAGACTCTCTCAGCTACTTTTTGGAGTTGAAATAAAATCTCCAATCTATTAACAATATGAAATAAGGTTAAATTGCTCCATTTGGGGATAAAAAAAGTCTGAGATAGAAGCATTTTAAGAGCCTCATATTATATAGCTTTGGAAACAACTACTGGAAAGTCATGACAACTGTTCAGACAAAAGCTTCTAGTAGCTTTATCTTTTGCGTATCCTTCAGCACAGCAACCCCTTCCTTAAAACAGACTTCAGCAAGCCCTGCCTTCCTCTTGAGGAAGTGTAAGTAAAAAGATTGTCATTTTTCAACCTATTATCATCAGAAGAGGCACATGTTCAACATGATCGCCGTTTTCCTTCCTTTCCCCCCCACATCCAATCTGCCATCCATATGTGGTAATATGTTGCTGCCCTATAGAAGGCAAGCTACTCTATGAAGCTAAGCCTAACCTACAATAGGATCTTACACTATAAGCCTGGATGTGCTCAGATACCACAGTAACGGGCACAGTATAAGAGCTTAAACAAACAGATTGGGAGTGGAATTAGAGTGCTGGGGCAGAGACAGCATTTCCCTTCTTTATGCCAATCAACTTTTTGTGGATTTTCTTGGATCTTAGGGCTAAAAAGTGCAACAAGAAAGAGCAAAATTGGCCGCACAACCATTAGCCCTCTTCATATGTCTGGACAGTTGTACATTATACCAAACTGTGATTTTATGCGGAAATTATTTCATGAACAGTAGCAGTGATGTTAAACAAAACATATAGAATAAATGGAAAAGAGTTCAGTGAATTCAAATTCACTAGTTAGTATTTTTTGTGGGGTCAGAGGATGAGTTGTTTTACTGGTATCTTTCAACTTTTTTTTTTTTATTTTATTTATTTTATTTTTTTTGGCCAATTCTCTTTCCTATCCTAATGATTTCACAGCAGGAAGGTGACAGAAAAGGTTTGAAGTAACTGCCGGTACCCAGTCACCACTTATTAACCAAGGCTTACTCCTGGTGAGTTAGACACAAAAGTAAATGCTACCAGGACAACACAAACCTTGGTTTCCCCTCTCATGCTGAGAAAAACTTGAAAACATGAACCCTAAAGCCACAAAAACTAAAAGGCAAATTTTGTGTCTTTACATATTTAAAATCTTATGATTTGTAAGCCAGTCTCATGATGTTGGCAGGTTTAAAATCAGGATTTTGAAAACTTGAGGTGTCAATACTGTAACTGAGTAAGCATGACTTTATTGAAACCTGTCACTGGGAGTCATACTGATGAAAACATGGGGTCAATATATATATATATATATAGAGAGAGAGAGAGAGAGAGTTTGGCTTAAAAACTTATCGTGGCAGTCATTCTACTAAGAAAAATACATCTATTTATTGTATCCTTCCTCTATGGAAAGTAGCTCCTTGGAAAAGTATATTATAAAACATAGCAGGTGTGAGAGGGGAATTGCAAAACCCTTTTTCCTTCAGTTTCAGGTTAATTAAAAAAAGAATAAATGTTAGTCTCCCTTTAGATTCAGGCCCCCTAAATCTCTCTTCTGTCACCAGAACACCCAAAGGCATCTCAGTAGTAGCTGTTCATGTTCAAACACACATCTTTAATTCCCTTTCCCTTGCAAACATTCAGTTGGCATATTTCACAATGTATGCCCCAATCTGCTTTGCACAGCTACACTGAAGTCAATGGCCTGACCTTGTGGAACAATTCACAAGACAGACCTATTTAGTACAACTGAGTTTAAATTGGCTGGAGCTCCCAAAACTGCCACAACTTGTATTTTAGGAGTGGGAATTGCAAGGCCCTGGAAAACTCACTTTTTTGCTCCAACCCTACTCTTGTCATTTGTTTTGAAAGTATGAGATAAAATGGGAAAAGGTGGAAGAGAAAAAAAAATCAAATCCCTTTTACCAGACAACGTCATTCATTTAACACAACAGGAGTTGGAGTTTGTTTTTCAGTGATAAACCCAAGTGTGCCAACAGGAGCTGGTGAATGCAAGTGATGTCTTCACAAAGGCACTGTTAGCCAATCAGAATGTCTCTTTTGACAATCAGGGTCCACAGCCACATTGTAAGGGTGATTAAAAGCTTGTTTCCCCATTTACATTTGGCTTTGATTTTAAACTCAGGATATTTACATGAAGTCTAGGAGATCCCTCTCTTAGATTGCAAACAAGAAAACTGAGCAATAAATGGAAGCTGTCATAAGATATATAATGGCAATCACATGCTACTCCAGAGATGCATACATTTTAGTGGTTTCATGTTTGTTTATTCGTACAATGTTTTTAAAGCAATTTAAAACCTTGATTTGAAAAAGAGCTATGCAAATACAACTGCAAGAATTAGAATGATGTAAGATTCATAGATAGAATTGAAGGGAACCTTCAACTCCCCCCCCCTCCCCCAAAACTGAATTAACCATAGAATTGTGTGTGGAATGTTCAAGCAGCCAGGGGGCATAAATTAGGAGCAGGCCTTCACTTTTAGCAGTTTGTTTACACACCCCCACCCCCACCCCAACTTCCAGACCAAGTCTGAATGTTTCTACAAATATACTATAGTATATATTATTTTCTTGGTGTGATACAAATGGACTCAACATTTTAAGGAAGGCATCATTACATTAGTGATTGGCCAACTGTACTTTTCCAATAAGGTGTTAGTGGGGGAGAAGAGAAGGAATAGGTCTGCAGGTAGGCTAGCTGTTGAGGTGGATACAGAAGCATGGAATTAAATGGCAGGCCGCAACTCTTTTTAAACTTTAACACCGGGAAGGGGCACTACCTACCCATCACCCCATACTCTGATATACCAGGTATTTAATTGGTTCTAGTGCAGGGATTACAGGGCTCCTTACCATATAACCCATAAAATGGGATAGGTGCTCCTCAACCTAGCCTCCAGGACTCAGCTCTCTTTGAATCCTAGCGCACTCCCCCCGGCCAATCCCTGCAAAGGGGGCAGAAGGTGCAGCAGCATGGGAACCTCAGCCCACGAGGGCTACAAGGTCTGACCTCAGCCTGCAAAGACTACAAGATCTGATCCTATCACATGAGCCTAAGCCCCATCACCCAAATTCCAGTTCTTTTTACTCTATTAACAGCACGGTAAACTGTCTACAAGTTGCAACCAACACTCCCAACCCCGACACCCCTCCCCCCCGCCCATTTGGTACTAAGCACATTCCTACTTAACCCACTGTGGCTTGAAAGCGTGCAAGGAAGTAAAAAAACAAACAAAAAAACACCTCCCTGGATTTGGCCCATGAGAGAAAAAAATCCTTTCTAACTCCCTAAACAAGTGACCAGCTAGACCAGCTAGCATCTGTCAGGCTGGGTTTTCATTCTTAGTTCAGGTGAGCTGCTGAAACAAAGCCAAAAGAAACTCCACCAGGCCCCTGTGGTGGGCTAAATCCTGGGAGCTGGGGAATGCTGGCCAATCAGCATCCCTCTCCCTCAGCTGGCCAATGGGTGCCAGAGATTCCCAGGAGGAGCTACTTATTGTTCCTTGGCAAATGTCTCTCCCCCTTACTATTGGGACTGGTCCCCTTTCACCACTGGCCCCATCGGGTTCCCCCACCCAATGCAGGTGAATGGCATTTCTGATAAAACCTAACTTTTTCAAACAGCTGTGTTTCTGATGATAATTTCTGTTTCTGCTTTATGTTGCCATCTCATAAGTGCTGTTGGAGGGAGAAGCTGCGAAAATATCCTAAAATACATCCCTTGCCGGGAGCGCTTCCAGAAGTGAGTGTAACACCACAGTACTCAGGCTCAATTCTAGCAATTCTCTGTCACTCTCTTGCCATAAATAATGTGGTTATGTTGTTCAATGTAATACAACCACACAGGTGATTATTAAAAATCTGTTTTAAAATATTTAGCACAAGATTATGAATATGAAATAGTAAGTTTATTCCTTGATCCTAGATGCTGTATTTCAACATCAAGTACTCACCCTCTTCCCCAGTCCATCCTAACCCGAATGTCTAAATATTCTGGACACATTGCAAGAGGCAGATATGTGGGGGGGATGATGGAATAAGGGAGAGGTGGAAGCAGAGGTTGCTCAAGGCTGTCCTAGGGCAGGTTGAGCATTCCATCCTTAATCTTACAAAGCACTTAATCATGTGCTTAACTTTGAGAATAGTGCCAATGAAGTAACAGTGCTCAGTATATTGCAGGGTTGAGCCCTAGTTGTGGTATGATGGGATTATAGGATATACATATGGGGATCAGTAAGTTCCAGTAAAATTGACTATTGTGTGACTATTGGAAGGGATACTAAGAGGGTATGTGAGGAGCACTCCTGGTATACATGTGATGGGAGGCACTCATCTTGACTGCCTCCTAGCAGCTCTGGTACTGCAATCTTTTCCCCCACTCCTGTCTCCCCCTGTAGGTTGCTGACCTTGCTAAGCAGGTCCTCAGTGGCTCCGCTCTCCTGCCAAGACACACAGTCAAAAATGGACCCCTTCCAGGGTAACAAAGTTCACCAAACTGTATGCCCTCACCAGGGTCTTCAGCCCTATCTCAGCATCCTTTAGAAGCCGAAGCAAAAGGCTGCATTTAGAAGAGCCTCGTCCCCTTCTCAGGACTTAGGCCACTTTCCCAGTGGCTGGTGGGGGAACCCAGCCCACCCACTATTTCAGGTCCCAACCCAGGGCCATTATAAAACAGCAGCCACATCCTGCTTCCTTTAAGTAGTTGCTGCTGCATTCCTTGGGCCTCTTCCTACCTAGTCCTTTTACCATTACCTTAGGGTTAAAGTTTTCAGGTCCTCTCTCTCCCACGTCCAGTAAATCCAGCCAGTCAAGCTCCTTTGGTCAGACAGAAGCACCCTTCCTCACCCCTCTGACTCCAACTAGGAACTGCACCAATAAGCCCCTCCAGCTCCTTTTATCTGTGTCTGCTGCGCTCTGATTGGCTGCTTCCATGAGGCCTTTCTAGGCAGGCCTGGAGGACTCACCTCCAGTGTTCCTTCCTGGGGCAGCATGTAGTAGGACTACAGGGCCTCCAGCAGGGGGCCATGAAGGACCAGGTACATCACATCACTTCACAGTATTTAAAAAAAAAATGAAAATAAAGATAAAGATAATGATAATTCACTTTCAAACTCCCAAATTCCATGAAAAGTACCCAAAAAGTTGATCACTCCAATCTCAAGAATATTTCTCTCTACCCCAGAGTTTCTACAATAAACTATTGCTCTGGACTGCAGACAATTTCATTTGACTTTAATTCATCTTATTTTAACATTTTACAACCACATTCTCTAGAATGAATTTATGCCTCCTCCTAAATTTATGTGAATCATTTCAGTCCTTACTAAGGGAAAAATAAAATCAGGGTACTATTACTTCCTTTACTGATACTTTATGAAATGAGTGCTGACTCTGTCTCTTCCTTTACTACAGTCTGGAAGGCCTTAAAAATGTAATTTAAGAGGTGATCTTATAATCACTTCCTCATTCAGGAAAAAGCAAGAGGAAGAAAACAAGTCTCAGGAAATATAAAACGTATAGAAGATGATTATTTTGTAACTATAGTGAGGGGAAGCAGTCTGAGTTGTGCCCTTTTAAAGTAGATTATGACACTAATTAAGCAACAACTCAGAATTCTACTTTACAAGGTTAAATTATGCATAATGTACAATTAAAAGAAGTCTCAAAAGGCACGAGTCAAAAACTTGCACTTAAAGACAAACCAGGCAACACTGAACCAATTATTTTATATGGTCGACAGGAGACAATGCTTACTTACATGTAATTCATCATAAGAAACACACAGGAGAAAAAGATTTTGTGAAATTGCCAAACCTGAAATAACTCCCAGTTCTCTCAAAATATGGAGATGAGCATCCTGAAACTTCATAAGGAAATTTGATGTAATGAGCTTTTTAGCTGCAATTCAAGGCAATGATTTTACATAGTTTTTAATGTAACCAGTAATTTTTTGTTGAATATCAAGTATTTCTTCAGATAATGTAATTTTGAAATGGATCAATTCCTAAGAAAGATTCGTTTTTTAATCCAAAGAAGAATTTTTTGTTGGATTTTACAATTTTCCATTGAAATGTAGGCAGTCTGAACACTGTAATAATGTGCTAGAGCATGAAATGAGAAAGGAAAAATGGCTTGAAACAAACTATAAACAGAAATGAAACCCTGATTCATCAGTTGAAATGCAAAACCAGTAATAATGATGAAAAGTGAGTAATAGTTTTACTTTTTCATTTTTAATAACAAGGTGTTAACAGAGAGAAGGGCATTTATTCTTTGAAAAATGCATGATTTTGCAACCTATAGTAAGAAAGATTACTAGGTGTGCTATAATAGTACTGAAAACCCAGATGATGCTTATGGTATAACAACAAAAGGACAAAACCTGTGACCTACGCTTAACAATATATACCAGAATTAACCAAATGAAAGAAGTGTTCACTGAGAAGGTTTTTAAGCTTCCACATAACCAAAAGACCTTTCAAGGTGATCAATCAAAACATTGTGATCAATAGATCTAACAGTGACCGTTGGCATTAACAGAACAAACAGTCACACCCCACTCTTATCTAAACTGGTCAAAAGGTTATTATATTCTGCAAGAAAGTTTTTAAAGCATGCAACAGCTTGGAACCCTAGATGAAACCCAGGTTGAAATTTCGCTTAGGTGGAAACCTAAGCCTCACATTGCACATTTGAAATGACTGAAAGTACTTTATTTAAGTGACAACACTGAGTATATACAACATCTATTAATTCTAAGACTTCTATAAGCAGATCCTCTTTATACAGACTCCATGCTGGTCTGTTAGACTCTGTAGGAACCCTGTTGCTGCTGAGTCTTCTGAGGGAACAAGAAGATTTAAACAGGAAATGGGGTGAAATACTCTACCCACAAACACTCAGTCTGTATACGCTATATGGAGCAACCTAGCTGAAACCCCAATAATTTCACCATCATTTCCTATTGGACCTCAGGGTGTAGAGCCTATAGTCTATGTTGAGAGTACAATGTGTGCAGCTATGGGGCTTTCACAATGGGAGTTGCATCATGGCTTTGAGTGGAGCAGCAACAGCAGAGCTAGTATTCCGCCTTCGTGATCCTAGGTCTTGGGAAGCTGAATAGGAGAGCGAGAGAGACACTCTTCTCACTCCATTTCAGTGAGAATGTTTCAGTTCCCCTCGATGGGCTTTGAATCAGGGATGTTAATACTTCACCACAGAACCCAGGTTTGCAGGGATATTTGTATAGTGATTTTTCACAATATAGTATCTATTCCATGCAGAGAAGAATGCAGCAACTGCAGGAGGCTACGGAAGCCCTGATGTAATGGGTGCCCCGCAGTCAATAGATAGGAGACTGTGCTCCCAGACAAGATTTGAGAGTGCTGCTATGCTACAGTTGGATTACTGTTTTATAATTACTAATAATTTGTACTGCATTAACATATAAGAGGCTCAGTCATGGACCAGGACACTATTGTGTTAGGCACTAACTAAAATCAGAACCAAACAACAGTCCCATTCCCTCCCCGCCCCAAAGAGTTTACAGTCTGGATGAGACACAAGAAAACAAGTCAATACAGACAATCATCAAGGAGCACAAGGAATCAATGAAACAACACTGGTCAGCACCTTAGGGAATGGTCATATCACAACAGCTGCTAACCATTGTGAAGAGTTCTTAACCATTGTTTTGCAGTTTACCTCTACTACCTCTATAACTACTTGTAGTTGCACTCACACAGCACTTTTATCAACATGCTTGCAACAGAAAAGTAACTAATCCATTCTTTTTTTTATATATATATATATAAGCATCTGGGCACTTGCTTATTCTGGGTACTTGGGTTTCTGGCAGAGCATTACATTATTTCATCCATATATAGAACTAGAAATAATGGAAATAAGGATCTAAAGTCTAAATGAATTGTACATCAAGGGGAAAAGACTGTAAGCAGCTCTTATAAGCACAAAGGACCTTATATAAACCTGGCTAAAGTAGCTGCAACACGACTGAAAATAATGAGCTGATGCTGTTTATACCAAGTCTGCAATTTGCTTAGACAATAGCTCCAGGTCATTTGCTTTTTCAAGGCATCGATATAGTCAGATTTTACTGCCAGGAATCTTCAGGAAGCTCTATCATCATTTGAAACTGCTGGCCACAAAGGACTTCAGTGGGTCTTCCTTAAAACTGGACCTATCTGGCATTTCAAATTTGCCCCAACATTAGGAGCTAAATTCAGAGCTCGTAATGCATGGAATACTACCATCTGTACCTGTGATAGGAAATGAAAAAAGTAACTAAGCAGCTGGAACGTGTGCAACACAGAAGGAGTGAGCGTAAAAGGATTTACATCAGAGTCAGTGTAAAGGACTGGTAGAGAGACTGAGAAAGGTGTTATTTCTAAAAAATAGTGGTATAGTTTGAACATGTCCAGCTGCAAGAGTCTTCTATAATGTACATATAAGTTAAAATTGGATCTGTCTATTTTAAGGGTGCCTAAAGGTAAAATAAAGCACTCAATCAGAGCAGCAAGTCTATCTGGCAAGGTTCAATCATAGCATCAGAACAAGCCAGTATTTAATTTTGGCATATCATATATAAAAGGTGTTATTCACTTAAAATGGAGCACCAACACCTATTCTGTTAAGGAATGTGGCTCCCTGGAGGTGACAACACTCCACATACATACTCGGACCATAGGATTTCAGATACATACCAAAATGTACAATTAAACCTATTAGTGAGAATCAAAAAGGACGCAAATGGATTGTTGATTGTTACTATGGGCCCCATGGTGTCAACTGTCAGAGGGCACGGCAGTCTATAGGGTTTTAAAAACAGCGATACCCTGGGTCAGATATATGCATAATAGTTCACTGAAGGAATGCAAGGTCTCTACCAAGAGCCAATAACCTACGGCAAAATGTATGTACAAACAATATTTAAGGAATTATGTATCTGTGCTGAAAATTATGTTCTTAAGGTACTGAAGTTAAGGCAGGTCACCAGAAGGTGACCTATCTCAGCAATGTTCCTCTGAGGTAGGAGATAACAGACACCTATCTCCCTGTCTAGTCATTTGGGTATTATGTATAGCAGGGGTCAGCAACCTTTGGCATGCGGCTCGCCAGGGTAAGCACCCTGGAGGGCCGGGCTGGTTTGTTTACCTGCAGCGTCCGCAGGTTCAGCAGATCGTGGCTCCCACTGGCCAATGGGGGTGGCAGGAAGCGGCACGGGCTGAGGGATGTGCTGGCTGCCGCTTCCCGCCACCCCATTGGCCTGGGATGGCAAACCGCAGCCAGTGGGAGCCGCAATCCACCGAACCTGCGGACGCGGCAGGTAAACTAACTGGCCTGGCCCTCCAGGGTCCTTACCCTGACAAGCCGCATGCCAAAGGTTGCCGACCCCTGATGTATAGTATGCCTCATACTATATGCCTATTTGCATATGAAACCAGTAGCAAATGAAAGATTGCGAAACCTTCAAGATGAAACAAATAGCAGTAAGTATCCTGTTTATGAATAAAGACAAAGGATGGGACTGGTATATGTTGGAGGGCAAAAAAATACTAAATCCTTGACCTAGGAGTCAAGCTGATGACATGTGTCTCATGAAAAGAAAAACACGGCCGAACTTTGCTGTAAAGTGCTGCAAGTGGAACGCCAACAGATCCCAGTCATTGGCGGGCAGGATCAAACCTGGAAACCTCTGGAGTTTAGTGCATGAGCCTCTACTGCATAAGCCAAAAGCTATTGCGCCCCAGCCAAGGCTGTAGCAGACTCATTAGTCTCTAAGTCATCTCGGTGCCACTAGGGGGGCCAGAACACCACACCCAGGAGGTTTGTGGGTTACACAAGGATTTCAGCCAAACTATGCAAGACATGAGAATATCTAGTTAATTAAATATAGGATCTAGAAGCATGTTATGCTTTTATTTCATATGTAACCCTTTGTTTCTACTTGCTATCACTGTAATCTCTATTCTTTGTTAAATAAAAGTATACTATTCACTATAAACATAATTAAGAGGACGGGTGATCTGAGGTGTACTGTTTCTTTGGAAGCAGAAAATCTGTAATATCATGCGTGTCCAGTGAAGCAGGGGCTGGACACTCCAGGGAGATGCTTGGAGGGTTACGGTGTGCCTCGCACTAACCTGTAGATTAACCGCAGGCTTATGCCCAAATAAATTGGTTAGTCTCTAAGGTGCCACAAGTACGCCTCGTTGTTTTTGCTGATATAGACTAACATGGCTACCACTCGGAAATCAGTCCTTAGAGTTTTCCTTGTAACATTTGAGGAGACATTCTCTCACATTCATATGCATTCAGACATAGCAGTGGAGTTTCCTCTGCTAACATACTGTGTCTAGGTCAGTGTTTCCCAAACTTTTGAAAGCTGTGCCTCACTTCAGGCAAATGAAATCTTCATGCTCACACCTGTAACCCCACCATGTTTTATGAAAGGTTTACACATTTTAATTCATACATCTTCCATGCCACCCAAAGCTAGATCTCTTTACCCCCCCCCTTCACTTTGGGAAGCACTAATGTAGTTCTTCATATTGTGACACGTCCTCTGCTTTTTTACATTCTTTCAGGAGCAGTGAAGTAGTTCACAACGTTGCCCTTTACAAGTACCAGCTCTCACCTCAGATCTATTGTTTCAGGCTTTCTGCAAACTCAGACAGACATCTCCGCATCAGTTATATTAGCCACATTTCCAAGGTTCTTAGCAACCATAAGAACTTTACATTCTCTTTATTTTTATTTTTTTAAGAGAAAGAAAGTTGACACCTTGGAGAACAAATGAGAAATCTGTTCTCACCCCTCTTCCAGCAGGGCATGCCCTACACTTTGGGAAACACTGACTGAGGTAATGTTCATGAAATCACAGCCATGGTGTAATTAAGGTATAGAATTAAACCTGAAAGAGTAATACACAGGCCAGATCCTGCCTTCATCCTGCGTGAGGAATTTCCGTGCAAGTCAGTGAGATTTGCCTGTACAGCAATGGCAGGACCATGATTCTTGGTTTGCAATTTAAAGGTAGAATTGTGCTGCTTCTTTTCCAGTAAGTCCTCACAAAACATTATATATATGGTTTTACAAATTATCACAGGTCTTCCTATCACTTCCAAAAAATTTTACTCAACCATTGAGCGTATCTATGAACAAGACAATTGTATGATCAATCATCTTATTTTTAAATGTTTCTCCAAAATTACCAGCTTTCTTGTTGCTATGCTATTCTATAAATTTATTGTTGGCATCCTGGTCTGACATGCCAACATTTTCATTCTGGCATGACTGCAAACACTACATCAGATAGCTTACTAATACTGCCTCCTGGAAGAACCTGGTTACTGGAAATACCATTCTCATGATTAAGAAACATGAGGTCATATAGTTGTACTAACCACATCCTGCAATTACAGTTGGGGACCAATGGAAGAAAATAAGTTCCTGCTTGAAGCAAGAACAAATAAACTAGAAGATCTTTAAAATGTCCTTGGCAGCCTTATATGTTTAAATATATATATATATGCCATACTGTTGCTCCTTCCTCGTAGGTACAGTTATTAGAAGCTACAGTGGTAATAGTTTTTTGTGGTTTGTATTGAATGTTAAATTACTAATACTGCATGAAACTGAGGATATATTTTTAACCAATGGTTATCCAAACTTTTTTTTAAAAAAGGAATAGAGGGCTAACTACTGGTTTTATTACAGTATAACTGCTTCTGTTTAGGGATACTGTAACATTTCCATTTTTACTAGCAAATTAAAGTCAATTGGTGTTTATCGCTGATTTCAGCATTAGTAGCATTAAGTAGCGGCAATTTTAACTACACATTACATTATACTTTATCAAGCCCACATATCCTAGCTATAAAGGTTCTAATCATCTTCTTTGAATGGCAGCCAATGTTTTTCCTGTAATACCACATCAAATCACCTATTGCAGGACTATAAGACAAGGTGGGCCAAATTCATCACCGATGGAACTAATTCCTTTTAATTCAACAAAGCCAGCCAATTTATAGCAGTTATGGATCTAGCCCTTTGTGGGTTGGTAGAGAGGGGAGGCGGAAGAATACTTCTTTGATTTGGCAGTGGTGTTTTTCTGTGCACTTAAATGCTAGAGTTTTGCTTTTAGAAAATGCAGTATTCACATTTCCAAACACTGAATATACAGATGATTTTTAAATGTTTCCTGCAAGCAATTTGCAAACACCATAAGTATTACAGTATAAAGTACCAAAAATGATGCACCTTTTACAATTATGGACCACAATTTAATACTTCACTGACTGACAAACCATATATTAATTATGTTTCATAATAAGCTCTAGTAACCATTTCTCTACCCTGCCCTGCCTTGGTATGTGAAGAACAAGGAAACTGGCAAATTTTGAAAGTGACTATGTTACTATAAGGCTAAAAACATGGCAAGTGTGGGCTTGCTAGATGTGCAGATGGTAAACAAGTTTGTGTTTAGCTAACTTTATTATTCAACAAGAATTGTGTGCAGTTCTGGTCACCTCATCTTAAAAAAGGTATATTAGAAATGGAAAAGGTACAGAGAAGGGCAACAAAAATTAAGCGTATGGAACAGCTTCCATATGAGGAGAGATTAAAAAGGCTAGGATTGTTCAGCTTGGAAAAGGGACCATGAAGGGGGAATATGATAAGGGACTCTCTAAAATCATTAATGGCATGGAGAAAAAGTGTTATTTACCTTATCACATAACACAATAATCAGGAGTCACCCAATGAAATTAATAGGCAGCAAGTTTAAAACAATCAGAAGGAAGTACTTCACACAACGCACAGTCAACCTGTGGAACTCGATGCCGGGGATATTGTGAAGGCCAAAAGTATAACTGGGTTCAAAAAAGAATTAGGTAAGTTCATGGTGGATAGGTCTATCGACTGCTATTTACCAAGATGGTCAGGTATACCACCCCGTGCTCTGGGTGTCCCTAAGCCTCTGAGTGCCAGATGTTGGGACTGGACCACAGGGAATGGATCACCTGATGATTGCCCTATTCATTCCCTTTGAAGCCTCTGGCACTGGCCACTATCAGAAGACAAGATACAAGGCTAGATGGATGATTGGTTTGACCCAGTATAGCCACTCTTATGTTCTTAAGAAATGAATAAGAAAATTTCAGCCTAAAATATCCTGTCTCAACAAATATGTAAACATATCTGTAGTGCATCTGTCAACTAAGAAAAAAGTGAAAAAAATTGTAAAAGGTATAAAATGCCTGTACCAACAGTTAAGTGGCACTTGAAAGTAGCTTAACAGTAGGTTCTCCTTCAGGTCACTGTCTGGAGCACTGAATTATGGGAGCTAATTTGGCAGCAATCCTTTAGGCAGACTAGTATTATGAGTATATCCGAAATAAATCAAAATTCTTTACCCATTGAAAATATGCATTTATGAAGAGCTAATATTAGTGATGAGCAAACCTCAAACTAGTTTGCAGATTTGTGAGACTTTAAAGCACAAATTACTAATCTTTAAACTTTTAAGCCGACCTAAGAAAGAACAACTGACACTTAGAGGCTTTAAAAGGTGGAACACATATAAACATTGAATTTGTTCAAAGGCAAGAATTGTAATACCTGGAACAGCATACCTGGAGAACTGTTTTAACTCATGGGAAACACTTTCTGTTAGTGTCCAGTCTATTTCATTAACCTTTTTTGTTTTTCCTTAGGAAAGGCTGTACACTTGAGAAATGTTATAAGGAAGCAACTGAGAGAGAGAGAGAGAGAGAGAGAGAGAAACACGTGTATGATAAGATGTAGAATATAGATTTTTAACTTAAAAATAATAAAAATGAAGAAAGTTTAGAACCACAAAGGCATGTAATTTGTTGGGTCAAGAATAAGCTTAGATATCTGAAAAGAATTGGAAAATGCAAGCTCAAATGATGAATGGCCAAGGATAAAAATATATGTTTAAAACTACAATAAGAAAAAATAGGGCAATGCAAAAAGAACATTTATCCAGAAGAAAATTGTTTTTGAACCTTTCAGTACAGCAAGATTTTTATTGTTCTTCTTTAGACTAAAAATTAGACATATATCAAATTATCCAACAGAAAACAAAGACAAACTCAACCTTCACATGACATTAGTTTGTAAAGTAAATAAGCTACAAGTTCATGAATTCAATGCCAAGTCTACCCTATGCTCAGCAGCAGGTTTAGAATCAGTTGTTAGAAAGCAAACCACAGATTCTTCTATTTCTAAGAAACCTGACTTCAGTACCAGGCAAACTGGTTGAAACTATAATAAAGAACAAAATTGTCAAACACATAGATGAACATAATTTGTTGGGGAAGAGGCAATATTGTTTTTGTAAAGTGAAATCATGTCTCACCAATCCACTAGAATCCTTTGAGGGGGTGAACAAGCATGTGGACAAGGGGGATCCAGTGGATATAGCGTACTTTGATTTTCAGAAAGCCTTTCACAAGGTCCCTTACCAAAGGCTCTTAAGCAAAGTAAGCTGTCATGCGGTAACAGGGAAGGTCCTCTTATGGATTGATAACTGGCTAAAAGATAGGAAACAAAGGGTAGGAATAAACGGTCAGTTTTCAGAATGGAAATGTAAATAGTGGTATCCCTCAAGGGTCTGTACTGGGCCCAGTCCAATTTAACATATTTATAAATGATCTGGAAAAAGGGGTAAACAGTGAGGTGGAAAAATTTGCAGATGATATAAAACTACTCAAGATAGTTAAGTCCGAGGCAGACTACGAAGAGCTACAAAAGGATTTCTCAAAACTGGGTGACTGGGCAACAAAATGGCAGACGAAATTCAATGTTGATAAATGCAAAGTAATGCACATTGGAAAACATAATCCCAACTATACATATAAAATGATGGGATCTAAATTAGCTGTTATCACTCAAGAAAGATGTTGGAATCATTGTGGGTAGTTCTGTGAAAACATCCACTCTATGTGCAGCAGCAGTCAAAAAACCAAACAGAACAATGGGCATCATTAAGAAAGAGAGATAATAAGACAAAAATTTTGTATTGCCCCTATATTCATCCATGGTACGTCCACATCTTGAATACTGCATGCAAATGTGGTCGCCCCATCTCAAAAAAGATATATTGGAAAAGGTTCAGAAAAGGGCAACAAAAATGATTAGGGGTATGGAACAAGAGATTAATAAGACTGGGACTTTTCAGCTTGGAAAAGAGTCAACTAAGGGGGGATATAATAGAGGTCTATAAAATCATGACTCATGTAGAAAAAAAAATAAATAAGGAAGTGTTATTTACTCCTCATAACATAAGAACAAATTAAATTAATAGACAGATTTAAAACGAACAAAAGTAAGTATCTTTTCACACAATGCACAGTCAACCTGTGGAACTCCTTGCCAGAGGATGTTGTGAAGGCCAAGATTATAACAGTGATAAAAAAGGAACTAGATAAATTCATGGAAGATAGCCAGTGACGGACCTATCATTGCAGAATTAAGAATCATTGCATCTAGAAAAGTGACAAACTTTTCTATTAAGTATAATTCATACAATTCAGTACAAACTTCCTTGTATTATTTTTAGGGTTAAATTTTCAAAGCATTGCATGGGGTGTTAAGCTGCATGGTTATCATTTACATCCAGAGGAGAGGCATAGGCAAATCCCCATGCATTGCTTTGATAATTTACCTTTTAGATGCTAGTATTAACAAGTAAGACCTATTTAAAATTTCTCATAGTTTTACACATGATACAACTTGCTTGCAATTCCTATTAAACGTGAGGTGCTAATTCTGCCATCACTTATGTCAAAAGATATAACCACATTCAGTAGCAGGAAGTTTTGGATCTCTCTATTAGGCAAATAAAGATGAGGAAAGCAAATGTTTCAAACAGGGACTAGAAAAAGAATAATATTATACTCCATCATAATAAACATTTTCTCCACTTTACAGCATGAACAAGGACATGTTGTAGATAAAAGTGGCAATAAATAAGAAAATATTTAATTCATATAAAAATCCTATGTCCAGACAGCTTGCAGGAGAAATACACAAAATAGTCTGGGCCAAACTCAAATCAGGTGCTTTCAGTGGAGTTAATAAATGTGTCCTGCTATAGTTTGCTGAATCAGAGTTCTAGTCTTGTGGAAATATTGAGTTCAAATTCCATTATATGAATCAACATGTAATGGAATTTGAACTCATTTCCACAAAAGACATATTTTCTACATATTCAAAAAATAACTCTTATAAACAGCCACCAACCTGCTCTGCTTCATTCTTAACATCTTTTCTGGATAACTTTAAATATAAGGTGTTACTGAACTCTGACAAATATCAGCATACATTTTTATACACACACACACACACACACACCTATAATAATTGTTTGAACTTAATCTTAATTATTTAAATTGAAGTTGCTTGTATAAAATTCAGAAATAAAGTCTTGCAAATGATTAGGACTTTCCCCCCTTATCCTGCACTTATAGGGTGAAGCCAGCTGTGGGTTACATTTTAGAACCAGAGGATGTTGTGGAGGACAAGACGATACCAGGGTTCAAAAAAGAACTAGATAAGTTCATGGAGGATAGGTCCATCAATGGCTATTAGCTAGGATGAGCAGGGTTGGTGTCCCTAGCCTCTGTTTGCCAGAAGCTGGGAATGGGCGACAAGGGATGGATTACTTGATGATTACCTGTTCTGTTCATTCCCTCTGGGGGCACCTGGCACTGGTTACTGTCAGAAGACAGGATACTGGGCTCGATGGACCTTTGGTCTAACCCAGTATGGCCATTCTTATCTGGCCTTTTGGCTGCTCTTTGGACACTTCTGTTGTGCTCATAGAAGTCTACTTTCCACGTGATGGGGAAGTAATTTCTATTAATGTTAACAGGAAGTCAGCATGCCCACCTGGGTACAACAAAATTTCAGGTAACATATACTGCATCAAAAACACAGCTGTGTTGGAATGCAAATGCAGAAGTCTGGACGTAGAACAGAACATTAAAATATTAATACATTATTTATATGATGAAGTTCATATCTTGATTCCTCATAAAATTGTTTAATAATTCTAGATGCTTCATAATTAACAATACAAGAATGCCCTTGTGTCACCTTAGGAAAGGAATGACTCAGACATGTTGCAGTTGATATGGAAATTAGGTTTTGCGTTGTTTACACAGGGGAAATAGATGCCAAGGACTAAGCTTATAATTATATGGCTGTCTATAAGCAATTGAGGATTGGAGGGGGAAGTTTGAGACAAAGTACATACTGGCACTAGAAAAGGTTCAGAAAAGGGCAACTAAAATGATTAAGGGTTTGGAACGGGTCCCATATGAGGAGAGATTAAAGAGGCTAGGACTCTTCAGCTTGGAAAAGAGGAGACTAAGGGGGGATATGATAGAGGTATATAAGATCATGAGTGATGTGGAGAAAGTGGATAAGGAAAAGTTATTTACTTATTCCCATAATACAAGAACTAGGGGTCATCAAATGAAATTAATAGGCAGCAGGTTTAAAACAAATGAAAGGAAGGTCTTCTTCACGCAGCGCACAGTCAACTTGTGGAACTCCTTACCTGAGGAGGTTGTGAAGGATAGAACTATAACAGAGTTTAAAAGAGAACTGGATAAATTCATGGTGGTTAAGTCCATTAATGGCTATTAGCCAGGACGGGTAAGGAATGGTGTCCCTAGTCTCTGTCAGAGGGTGGAGATGGATGGCAGGAGAGAGATCACTTGATCATTGCCTGTTAGGTTCACTCCCTCTGGGGCACCTGGGATTGGCCACTGTCGGTAGACAGGATACTGGGCTAGATGGACCTTTGGTCTGACCCGGTACGGCCTTTCTTATGTTCTTATATTACACAAACTCCTAAAGATAACGGGAAAAGTGGAAATTTGGCAAAATATTTACCCAACTTTATCATCATTATTGAGTCACTTGTACAATTCCCAGTATCTCAGATTGAAGAAATTACCTCAAAGGACTGCAGTACTCACTTATTCCTAGTGGTTCATATGAAAGATATTATGAAGAAACATAGTAGTGATATCCATGAACTAAATTTCATTCATCAGGCAAATGATTACCCCAAACTGTGTTCTGCCCACAAATCCATCTCCACTAATCATTTCCAGCATTACAACCCCCTGAACATCATAATGTAACTGTTGGTTTTGGGCAGGACTGGCCTTAGGGGCAGGAGATCAGGATGGTTGCTCTGGGCACTAATTTGGGGGGCAGGAGGCGCACCACATGACTCAGCTGCACTTCTCTCTCTCTCTCTCTTTTTTTTTTTTTTTTTGTAAAAACATCAAAGATAGAGCTTTCCTTTGTATCCCAAATACTCTGTTCTGAGGTTCAATGTGGAAACTATTCAGCCCTGCACAAGTGAAATTTAAAGCCTGTTAGCTCAAGACCAAAAGCAGTAGTTTTACACCACTGGAAAGGGGAGAATCCCAGCACTTGTTCCTACCCCTGATAGACCCTAGGATAGCAGACCCCAGAAGTATCTATTTTGTATAGAAAACCTATTTTAGTTAGAATTTTCCTCCCCCTCAGTGGCCTAGATATCTGGATTTATGATAAATAAGGCAGCCTGCCTTTGTAGGCAGAGACACATGAAAAACAGCAGCAATAACTATTTTAAAATATTTCTGAGAACCTCAACTTGTCTGACTCAGAATACTTATGGCAAAAGGAAGCAGAGATCTCCTCCAATCAGCTCTGTAGCTCCCCATTGCAGAGCTTCAGTTTTTTTGATGTCCTTGGCAGATTGACCTTTTTCCTGGATGTAAGTCAGCTTGTCCTTGAGTCAGCTGGCCTTTCAGTAGCTTGGAAGGCTGTGGCTAATTTGTGTGGATCTGGCCCTCATGTAACATCATACACAACCAAGATACTCTAAAAAACAGTCTTCCATGAAGAGAGTTAGTTTTACTGTACATTTCTCAAGATCATGAGAGTGGAAATAAATACTGGCCTATAAAACACACTCCATCATAGCAGGCAGTGAAGGAATTTAACTGTTTTGTTCCAGGTTTCATATGTGAGCATTTATTGTTTCCTTGGCATTTATACAGTTGGATTTTACATTCTGTTTACTCAGAAAATTAAGTCACATGCACTTTCACTTTTACCATATTCTGTGTGTTATTTAGAGAATTTTGAACTCTTATTAATGCTATTAATTTTATTAAATGTAAAATTACACATTTGTGCCTGTGTCAAATGTACTATGCTGGAATATGCACCTCAAACACATTGCCAAACATTCATTTTATCCTTACTTACAACAACTTCATACTTAAACACTTTATTCAAACCATGGGAACAGCCATTGTTACTAGGATGATTCCCCAATATGCCAACCCCTTCATGGGCCACCTCAAAGAAGAATTTCTGGCAAAATGAAACACAAAACAATATACCCCAGATAGACCGATGACATTTTCATGCTCTGGAGACATATCCTAAACTCCCTCAGATTTCTACCACAACACTATCTATCCATCCAAATTCTCTCTAGAATACTCTTACATCAACATCTGGAACACCACAATCAGCTTGAACAATAGAATCCTGAAAACAAGTAGATACAAGAAACTCTCAGATCTCCACACCTCCACAGATCCAGCAACAACTCAACATGCACCAAGAAATCTGTTATCTACAGCCAGGCACTCAGATACCACAGAATATGCTCTAAAGAGAAAGTCTGGAATGCACACGCAAATAAAATTAAAGCCACCTTCACTAAACAAGGCCACCCAAATACCATGGACCAGGTGTGCATAACTTGGAATCTGCCATGGGTCTATGGAAAAAATATCACTGATATCAACTCATCTAGATATTTGCCTAGTTTTACAACAGGCTACATGAAAAGCACTAGTGAAGTCAGCACAAACTAAAATTTGATAGACCGTGGTTTTATACTACTTTTTATACTACTTTATATACTATACGATGAAATGTAAGTACAATTTTTATAGTCCAGTTCATTTATTTTATAATATGGTAAAAATGAGAAAGTAAGCAATTTTTCATTAATAGTTTGCTATGCCACCTTTGTATTTTTATGTCTGATTTTGTAAGTTTTTAAGAGAATTGAAACTTGGGTGTACAGTAGTCTGGAAAGGTCGAGAGCCACTGACCTATCCCTGGATCTGCAGGTGCTGAAGGCCCTAAGCATAGCAGTACTGCTAGAATTCTATTGCACAAAATGGGCAGATTAGGGAGTGACCATACATGAGGATTTGCCACCTTCTCTATACTACACAGCAATGGCTCCATGGTAGCTCTTTCCACAGAAGTATGAAGGAAAGATGGTAGACTCAAAGGAGTCAAGTTGCTCTTGTACCATAGTCTCTAATCTCCACAGGCTGTACACTGACAGATGAGCCACTAAACTAGACTATGTTGTGTAAATTAGGTTTTTTCCTGTGTGATTAAGAGCTACTGCTGATACAGGCTGTCTCTTTGGGATGCTGAAATTCTTGAGTGGACCTAATTTCAAAGTGTACCCCATAGCTTAATTGTCATTTGCTTAAACTGACCTCAGCAGCATAACTATTTTAATACAAACCAGATGCATTATCTTGTACTGAAGTATTACACAGTTATTGAACAGACTACTGATAACAGAAGTTTTTTGAAGTCTCTGCATACTGTAACTAAGAAGCTGCTACAAGTGGTTTTCTTTGGGGATTGCACTAGGTCTACCCTTTTCTCTTAATCAGCTAGCTCAGGTTCTTAGAATTTATATTTGAAGTACCCTTCATACATTTAACTCCCCTTGAAAGTATGCTGTACAAAGCAGGATAATGTATTTAAAAACATGATACTGTATTCAGATTTCTATTTCTTAAACTAGTTACACTTGTTAAAGTTAAGAGCACTAATTTAAAAAAAAATTACAAAAAACAGGATAATCCATAATATCCATCCAGAAAGTTTACCAAAGAGAAGCATCTGTAACACCAACACCTTTTTTCAGTAGCATTCATTTGACCTAAACATAGAGGGATAAAATACCTTCCCATCATCCAGTGGGTGAGGTTTTTTCCAGGATAAAAGCCTGTACTCTACTGTACGTTATTCAAGCTGGAGTAATGACCTACAAAACCTTGCCTCAAATTTCAACACAGACTAAACTCTCAATACTTGGCCATTCATGTTTAGGTGCTTAAGCCAAGCTCTAGCTATCCTGGATGGATGAGAATGTGGAGGGGCAGAGTATCCCTCATTTGCCTGGTTGTTACACACTCCTCTGAAGGGCCTGTCCCGGTAGAAATGAGATACTGGACTAGATAGATTGGTGCCTGGTCCAGTAGGGCAGTTCCTACATTCTCTTTCTGGGACAATGTACTAAAAGGATGGCCAAGAAGGTCGAATAGGCTTGCTGTATCTTTGGGATCTGGTGATCCAGAAGAAAAAAAAAAGTGTTTAGGGCAGGATTTCCTGGTCTACCAAATCATTGGTGTGACAGGAACGAGGAGACAAAGTAAGCAGAGATCAGCTTCCAGGAAAATATCATGAGGTATATTTACTTGCTGTCTCATACACCTTAATTGATACCTCCCGTTCAAAGACCACAGAACCAGGAACCAGCAACCTGGCCCTCAGTATCATCCAGATCAGTCCAACACCAGTTCCCAACAAAATTAACATCATTCACAATAATCTCATAAATGGCATTCAACCTAGCGTGCATAACTGAGACCAAGTTGCATAACTCTGCCAGCCTAATGTTAGCTCAGCTCATTCCAATAGGTCTCAGTGCTGCACAAGCGCAGAAAGGGTCAAAGAGGTATAATGGTCACATAACCAGCCTTGCTGAGTAACGATGTCACTTGGGGGTAGGGGATGTAGTGGGTGATTTGGAGAGATGCCTGGTGTGTGTCTGTCATAAATATACACAGGGCAGCTGTACTGAATTGCCTTACCAGTAAGGGGTTAATCAGTTCAATTAACCTAGGTGGCACCTGACCAGATCAATGGGGAAAGAAGATACTTTCAAAACTTGTGGGGGGGGGGGGGAGAAGGTTTTGTTTGTGCTCTCTGTTTGTTCCCTGTCTGGATGGAGAGAGAGACCAAGCAGATAAAACATCTCCTAAAAACATACATGAAATGAGCATCTAAGATTACAAAAATTGTAAGTAATGGCAAGGAAATGCATTAGATTATCTTTTGTTTTAGCATAGGGAAAATTCACAAGCTAAGAGTGAGTTTTATTCTTTCTTTTTTTTTTTTTTTTTGGTAGCTTTGAAGCTGAGCCTAGAGGGGAATCCTCTGTTTTTTAAATCTTTTTATCACCCTGTAAAGTTACCTTCCATCCTGATTTTACAGAGGTGCTTCTTTTACTTTTTTCTTTAAAATATTTTTTTTCTTTTAAGAACCTGATTAATGTTCAGTGTCCTAAAAACCAAGGGGGTTGGTTTGTGCTCACATTGTAACCAATTGGTTAGTATATTATTCTCAAGCTTCCCCAGGAAAGGGGGTGAAGGGGATTGGGGGGATATTTTGGGGAAATAGGGACTCCAAGTGGTCCTTTTCCTGATATTTTTGTCTAAATCACTTGGTGGTGGCAGCAATACCATCCAAGGACAAGGAAAGGATTGGTGCCTTGGGGACGTTTTTAACCTAAGCTGGTAGAAATGAGCTTAGGGGGTCTTTCATGCAGGTCCCCACATCTGTACCCCAGAGTTCAGAGTGGGGCAGGAACCTTGACAGTGTCACTAGGTGAATCTGATTTGGAGTGAGTTGCAGGGGATGACTGAAGGAGGTTAGTGGGGAATGACTGTGATGGGGGGAAAATGAGTAAGAGGAGGACTAGATTATGCGGGGACAGAGTGTTTGAAATATGCTGTATATCATTTTTCTTTAACAGCATATGCAATGGACATGGCTGCTCTTCCTGCCTCAGTTGCCTGATGCCATGCTTGCAGCGTGATCTTTATCCCAATCAACTCATCTGGCAAGTTAAAAAAAAAAAGAATATATGCTGTTGTTAAAAAGGAATTTTTTTGCAGAAGTTCTATGGCCTCCATTATACAGGAGGTCAGACAAGATTACAACAGTCCCTTCTGGCCTTGGAATCTATGAATATGAATACAAATCAAGAACCAGAAATACACACTTGTTACAGAACTACTGGGAATTTGTAAAAAAACAACACACACCAAAGCGGAAACCTCATAATTAAACAAGTTGGTAGCAAAGTTGGCAAGTGCAGACAGAGGGGAAACAGTAGAAGGAGAAGCTCAGCTAAAAACCAAAAGTAGGTGGTGGCACTTCTATATTTTGTCCCAGGCGATTTAAATCCTGACACACAGAGTGAGGAACATTTGCAGGATTGGGCCCATGCGTGCACACACATGCATTCTCTTTCTCAGCTATAAAAGGTTTTTTTCATTACCAGATTAAGTTTTTCGTCAAAGGTCTCCTGCCAGCCAGCAAGCCTGAGCTTCCAAGGTAGCATTGCCATGCTATTCAGTGGTGGGCAGCAGTGAAACCAATTTCAGTCAGCAGCTGTTGGGACCCTGGTGAGAATATTTTGTTTCAGAAACACCAACTATGGGTGATTCTGAAACAAAATTTTAGAGAATTTCTGTTTCATGGGAATTTTTGGGGAAACCAAAATTGCAAAAGGTTGAAATTTCCTTCTAAATAGAGATTTAGAAGTTAGGTCCTGCTCTAACGCTAAGGCTACAAGTCTTGGAAAGGCCATTACAAAAAGTTCTATATTACATTTAGCAGATATTTATGAACAAAACAAAGTAGAAGAGTCTATTCTGAGTAGGTTCTCTCTCATTTCGTAATATTACGGGATATATTTGCACAATTGCACATATGTTGTGGCTATAGAATGAGGTGAAAGCCTATACAAGTTCAATTACCTGAGAAAATGCAATAAATCTCTGGGAAGGCATTGGTTATTGTGTCATTGCTTTTCTGAAATGGAAATCAGGAAATAATAAAGCAGACAGGTCATAGCCCTGGTTCTGCAAATGAGTTTTGACTCAAGTTCTGTATGACATCATTGACAACCAATCAGAAGGATTCTTCCTGTTAAGCATTAAGTCATTTCATAATTTGGTGAACTGAATGGGAAAAAAAAAATCTTGATGGACGCTTGTGTTTAAAAATATCTGTTCAACTTTCCAGTCAATTTTGTAATAGCACAATGAAAGCATTAAGGAAACATTTAAGGACATATTCATAGTGATGTAATTGCTTGTGTGCTATTATTTACAATATCTTTCTGTTTCAAAAGTACATTCATTCTGAATAGGATGATAATCCTGTAATAGGTCATCTCCACAGTACACTGGAATCTGACAAACAGGCTGTTTCTTGAAATAATGCAATTTGTAACCTTTATGAATTTACTCCAGCAGTGTTTCAAATATAGAATAAAAAAGTAGCAAAATGTAGTCAGATTAAGTAGTACTTTAAATTACTTTCTTTGGTTTCATCCTGCAAGCTTAGGTTCTAATGTGTACATGAACAGGATTGCAGTCCATTTATCATAATCATCTCACCATTTTTGTTAAATGTTTTGTATTGTGGCATTAAGTTCAGAGGATTGTAGAAGAAAATATTTCCAACACACAACCATCATTTTAACCAGGATTTTTTTCCCCAACAGAAAAAGCTATTAAGAAAAAGACAGAAAACAGTTCTTTGATCCATCACGCTATTCACTAGTAATCACATTATCTTATTGGCATAGTCTTTGTTATTTTATCTCTCCTTCCCCTGTCCTTACTACTGTTTTGTTACTTGTGTCATGTCAAAAATTCATTTGTAATCCTCTCAATACAGATACATTGTTTCATCTGTTTTAGGAGTTGCTTTTTTGGGGTGATGTCAAAAGGAAATTTCTATGAAGAAAAGAAATATGAAAAAACTCTTAATGTCTTTAAAAATCACTTCCAACTAATCTGGGACAAGAAGCACTAAAATCCATTAATCACCATATGGTTACTGTATGGCACAGTTGAAATTGTTTGGGTGCCTTAACTGTACATTTACATACCATGACGGGTTTGGAATTTTCTCAAGTTTAATTTTAGTTCTGAATTTCTACTGCTTGTTTAAAGGATAATTACAACATCCCTGTAATATCAGTAATTTAAAAATGATAAACATGTACTCTCACCCTTCATTTTAGCATAGTTTTTTGTCTGGGAATGAGTATAGTAAAATCAGTGTTGAGATGTACAGTATAACACCACAAACTGATAAACACCATTCCCCTAGAATGTTACATAGTAGCACTTTTGAACAGATGCCAGAATTGTCTTTGGAGGAAAAAACTCACTTAGTTATTGTCTATTATAGAAATATTAGATTTGCTTGCAGCCTGTCTCCCAAAAACATCACTTTGGCTACATGTAAGGCAGAAGAAGAAATTGGCTGGCTGAGAATTGTTAGCTAAACACTTCTAAAGGATTTCCAGGTAGTGGAAAACGATAGATTGAGAGCTAGCTTGAAGGGGGAATGGGAGGAGAAAGCTGGTCACAGCAATCTCAGATCTCTTTCAACAGGAATATATTTTAAACATATACTAATACAGTAAATTAAATAAATTTGTATCTTGGTACCACCAATTGGTAGTTGACTGCTACAAATTTGTGCTAGCCCTTGTCATTTTCATGTTGAGGAGTAATTTATCCAATTTCTTTTCATAACATTTGACTCAAATTTACTAGTTCTGTGGAACCTTCTGATGAAGTTCTGAGGCAGGGGTGGCCAAACTGTGGCTCTTTTACCATTAAAGTGCAGCTCACAACCCCCTTCACCTCCCATTTTCCACCTACCAGACTGGGTGGTGAGGAGAGCTCAGGACCTCTGCCTTGCAGCAGGGTGGTGCGATAGGGGCTTCTGCCCAGGGGGGAGGATGGTCTCGGGGCTTCAGCCCTGCAAGGTGCATCTGCTGGGGCTCCAGCAAGAGTGGGGCTGACTCCTTGAGTCCCGACTCCTGGCAGGTGTGCTCTGGTTTTTGAGATTCTGAAAATTGTCGTATGTGGTTCGGAGGGCCAGTAAGTTTGGCCACCACTGTTCTGAGGTCCTATACGTAGTCTTTGTTCATTCACAGTTAGAGGATTGTCAGAAAGAAGAACCCTCATTGACCAGATAAATAGAAGTAGATTAATTAATAGATGTGAATTGTTTAGAGCAGTATTGAGGTAGTGCTCTATAAAGGTCTTATATCCCACCAACTCCTGCTATGGCTAACCCTTGTATTAAGTTCGAAGGAAGTCAACTTACCAAGGTTCCAATTCAGCAAAGCACTTAGGCATGTGCAGATCTTTAAGCATGCAAGTAGACTCTTTAGTAGGATGGGGTCAGGGAGAGAAAAAAATAAACAAAATAATGTTTAAAATTATCTTTCCTCCTCTCCCCACAAAAAAAAACAAAAACAAAAACAAAAACAAAAACAAAAACAAAAACAAAAAAACCCCTAAAAACACCCCTAAAAAGATCACACTTAATTGAACAGAAATACTAACAGAACTCATAGAAACTTCATGAGCACCCTCTACTGCCTACTTTTAGAAATGCCACTGTGGGAGAGGAAAATATAAGTAGTCCTAATAACCAAACTGCCATTCATATTTTTACCACTCTGAATGAGTAAGGAGCCTTTTACAATTTTTTCCTTTTCTTTTTCTGTGGGGAATCTACTTGAAATTATCTTTTAGATTGGAAACTTTGGAGAAAAGTTGATCTACCTGGATAATATGAAAATCTTAATTTGATCCTGATAAAACTAAGGCTCTTATCATGCAAAGACTTACATATTTGCTTAACTTTATTCACTGTGAGTAGTCCCATGAGCTTCAGGTGCGTAAATGTTTTAAGGATCGATGCTATGCTAAGCCACTTCAAGATCAATAACATTTACCAAATCATGAGGAATGGTAAATCTGTCAGAATGCACACCCTGCTGCCTTAGACAGAGGAGCTTTAGCTAGACCAGTAGAGGAAAGAGGGCTGTGGGCCCTTTAAGGAGTTCCCCTTCCTCATAGGAGTTCAGCTTTCTCTTGGGCTGCAGAGGGTGGGGAGGAGGCATCTTCTGGTCAGAGAGGCGCAGTGGAAGTCCATTGTCTCCCAATCACTTGAGTACATATAAACCATTGCAGCCAAGCTAGTTGTTGGTGCCTCCTGGTGGCAGGTGTCCAGTCCAGGTAGTCCTTCCATAGGAGGCCTGGTTCCCTTAAATTGGTATTAGATGTGGACTTTAGGGAAGGCATCTCCTAAGCAGCTGAGGAATGGGATGAGGCTTCTACATTCTGATGCCAAGAGACACTCCTCTTTTCCCTAGCAGCCCCTTAACCCTCATACAAGGGGAAGGATATTGAGTCCCAGCAATGAGCTTATACCAGGCATGGAGACCGGATGGCACCCCTTCTACAAGTGAACTGCTAAGGAAGGGAAGGATGACCTGCACTCTACAAGTTATGGCCAAATAACTCATCTGGGAACTGAGTTAATTTCAGCCTAGTTAAATCATATATCTTGCATCTTGTCTTTCTTCCTGTGTGTCTGGGGCAACAGCTTAGGTAGTGAACTTCCCAACATTGTCGAATGTTTAGAGATGAAAATTGGATCTGTTGGATAATCTGCAAAAGAGCTCTGTGTAAACTCGAAAGCTTGTCTCTCACCAACAGAAATTGGTCCAATAGAAGATACTACCTCACCCATCTTGCCTCTATCATCCTGGGACCAATCACAGCTACAATACTACATACATACAACAATTTTATACATGACCATTCTGATTCTGAAATCATATGCGTAAGTGTTTCTTCAATAAAATGCACAAACTTAGCCTTTCCAAATATCTTGTATGAACAATGGTAGCTAAAGTAGATCTGAAATTAGGTCAAGAAACATACATCCATCTTTAAATTTGTTTATGGAGGAAGAATATATGCTGAACAATCCCGAAAAAATCATATTTGCTGAAGCTTTTTTTTTTAACCTCTATGTTGATTCAGAGTCCCCCGCCCCCCCTCTTTCTTCAGAGGTATCACAGAGGTGAAATTTAAATGGGAAAATAATCTATATATAGAAGTTCAAATATATAGTATGCTCTAGATATAACCACACCCATAGTAGATATTGTGTCCCACTTTGGGGGGGAAAAAATCTTTTTTTCTTTTGCATTTGGTATTTGATTTTCTTTGGCTTCATTAATTTTGGTCCCAAGTCTGTAATGTGATATGCTGGCATGTACCTGTGCACAGTTCCACTGAAACAATTGGAAATTGAAGCCAGACAAATTCACACTAGAAATAGGACAAATTTTTAAATGGTGTGAGTAACTAACCACTGGAACAAGGATCTTGATGGATTCTCCATCACCAACAATTTTAAAGTAAAAATTGGATGTTTTTCTAAAAGATGAACTAGGAATTATTTTGGGGAAGTTGTATGGCTTGTGCTATGCGGTCAGACTGGATCACAGTGGTTCCTTCTGGCCTTAGAATCTATGAATCTATTAAATCAACTCTGCATTAGTACAGAGATGTGTGCTAGCAGGATTACAGGAACAACAACTAAAATAAAACATTTTGGCAAAGCAAGAAAGAGAATCAGAATTAGATCTAGAGGGTAAATTTCCTTACTCTTCCATCTTCAAAATAGGAACATGAGAATATCATGCAGATTGTGCCAGGAACTGTGGCTCCAAGAACACAAGTTTTACATTAAAGGTTATGCCATCTGTTCAAATCATGTTGAAGTGTTTTCATTTTTCTTTACGCTATCATGACTTTAGGCATTCCTGTCTACAGTGTTCAGGTCTAATAAACTGCACATAACTGCAAAGATAAAATATTCCTTCACCTCACAAAGGATCATAGACTCCGAGGTTTAGTCTACAATTGCAGACAGAATGAAGAAGGCAGTTGCAATAATTCTTGTTTTACTATGGGTTAATTGAAATTTACCAAGACCTCTCGTCAGGGTGCCCTGCCTTTTTTGACCTTGCTAATGCCAGCTCAGATTCTTTGGATCCACTACTAAACTCAGATGAGTACCAGACTGTTAACTCTTGACCCTACCCTTCATGTTATTTCATGCTTTTTCCAAAGATTCTCTTCTAGGGTTTGTATTCATTTAGCAAAGCCAAAATTGTTACCGTACCACTTCATTTACACAATGGGCAAATGACTTGATAGCCACAGACATTTGGCATCTAATAAAGCAGTTTTACAAAGCCCATAAAAGGGCTAGAAGTAGGAGATTCCAAGACATTCAAGTAAGATCTTTAGTATGTGTCAGTGAAGCAGACCATTTGAACTATATCAAAGTTGTCATGTATAGACATATAAATGTTTCCTTGTATTATAGCATAACAGGGGTAATTAAATTTGCATGAAGTAGATGTTGGTTCTAGTTAGTATTGTTTGAGTCTATTAAATAAATTTCACTTTGATTATTTTTAGCATCATATTATTTGAGGGCTATTCTTTTCCCACACATCTCAAATTATGCAAGAAAGGGTGATCTTTGAAAATGCTTGTTAGTATGGAAATTGCAAGACTTTCAGTATTTTAGGTGATTCTGTACAGTGCTAAACAAAACCAAATGTTCCTCTCCACTCAACGGTAGTTTTCATGGATTTATGAGATTAAAACGGTGTTTCAGTTCCTCAGAAAAATGTCATAATGCAAAGGTGTAATGCATATCCTTTTAGACCTACTAGTTTGTAAATTTCAGTTTGTGGTTGGAATTATTAACTTTTCCACCTCTAATTTCAAGCACTAGGCCAAAACTTGTTCTCAGTTACACTAATGCAGGGCAGCATGGTGCCCCCTGTATACGATAACTATTTCAGCTAATAGTACCGGTATACTAGAGAGAGCAATTTTGTCCTTAACAGAGAAACAGTGTCCTAAAATTTATTTTTTAATACTTTTGTATAATAAGCAGGCACACACTGCCCTAAAGAGCTCAGATTCCATTCCACTTTGGGGTATTTTGCTGCAAGGGCAGAGAGTTTATTTTCTTGAGACATGAGAATTGCCTAAATTGAAACATTTCACATATTTTCTCTAAATATTGTGGACCCAAACTTGTATGAAAATTCACACTGACCTCAGTGGGGCTCAGCATTGGCGCAGGGATCCACCCACACAGATCTAATTGCAGGATCGGGTCAATAGCTTGGACATCTTTGCCTTCTCTAGCACATTTTGGGTACAGTTACTAGTAGCTAATCTCTTTGTTTTTAAATGTATTAATATTTTATTATGTTTAGTAGTAGTAGTAGTAATGTACAGATTCCAAGCATTAGATCAATATTTAGATATACACTGTAGATAAAAATGCCTATTTCAAGTGTAAATGCTTTTAATAAACTTCAACAAACCCATAAAACAAAGTAACAATTAACTCCAGCTACCAATCCACACATACATCACTGCAAACCTAAACAAAAAAAACATTAAAATATATAATAAAATATCCTGCACTCCAGTAACACCAATTTTTTTGCATCTCTCTCTCCCCCAAACACCAAGATGTTGCACAAATTCAAGATATTTTGGGTAGAGAACACAGAACACACAAGCAGCAATTCTCTTTCTTTTAGGTCTATGAAGAACCAACCTGAGCTCCTCTGTTCAGATCAAGTGCAGTATTATATGAGCAAAGGGATGGTATTTCCAACAAGACCACCATTTAAAGTTAATACAAATACCTCAATCATAAATCAACAGCCCTCCCTTCCAACAAGGTGACAGATCCCTAACATTATGAACTGGTGTCTGGAGTAAACAAAATTTTTAATGTTAGTTTAATTAATTCCAAACAGTTCTCAAGGACTCACCACAGGGACAGCCAGTTTCACTAGAACAATTAAGCCTTAGATTTACTCCCCCATTCACATCAAGTAGGATCATTTCTTAATTTGAACATTTTAAATTTTCTTTTTTTACTGGGAGTTCAGCCCAGGACAAGCATTTCAAGTTCACGGCTTTTGGAGGCAGAGCCAGCTTTAGGAAGTGCGGGGCCCGATTCGAACAGTTTTGACAGGGCCCCGGCAGGGATGACTGAAAAAAAAAAAAAAAAACACGTAAAAAAACATGTGGGGCTTGTACTCACCGGGCGGCACTCGTAGTCTTCGGCGGTTTGTCCTTCACTCGCTCCGGGTCTTTGGTGGCACTGAAGGACCTGCTGCTGAAGGGCTGCCAAAGACCCAGAGCGAGTGAAGGACCCGCCGCTGAAGTGCCGCCGAAGACCCGGAGCGCTGCCGGGTGAGTAAAAATCAAAAAGGAGCCTCTAGCCAGGGAAGGGATTCTCGGCAACTTGCCCCCACCCCGGTGGCCCTGCCACTGGGCGCGGGGCCCTCTTGGGCGCGGGGCCCAATTCGGGGGAATTGGTGGAATTGGCCTAAAGCCGGCCCTGTTTGGAGGAATCAAAAACTGAACTTTACAGGAATAGGATGAGTAACAAGGAGAAAGCACCAGGATCTATAGCCAATGGTCAACTCTTCTGACTGCGAAGGGATTTGAAAATGGTGAAAAAAATCCATACACCATTGGCTGATATCTGGGGTCAGAAGTCAAATTAATGGGTTAAAAACACATATAATGCTTCTTTTAGAGCCTCCTGAGACCAGTATTGAGGGCACATGAAAGGAGATTTACTAGGCCCCAAACAGAGCTCTCAAGAGAAAGTCTGTTTCAAGAGAAGTCTATCTTCTTGTCCAAGTAATTATATAGCTCCCCCATCACCATACAATCTGAGTGCTTCACAATCATTAATGAATTTATCCTCACAGCACTTCTGTTTCTCCTTGTCTAGCATTTCTAGCAACAGACCAAATTTATTAGCCTTTTTAATTAATATCACCATTCTCAAGTTCAACTTTTTGCAGTTTTAAACATGGTTCATTTTCTCAGAGCTAGAACAATCTTTTCAAATGCAAAATTTATAAATTAACTCATCCTATAATGTCTAGAATTAACGGCGGAACAAACTGCTAGTCAGGTAGGTAAATGGGATTGTTGGTCATTTAGTTGACTCTAGTCTGGCCTGACTTAGGCTTTAAGACTATAATGCTGATTCTTATTTCAACAATTTATTGTTTTAACCAGGCAGACTGGCACTCCGAAGGAACAAAAGGGTCATAGTAATGAACAAAACCTCCTTTAATAAATTATGGGAAGGAATTTATCTTCTCATCTAGACATAACTGCCTCTTTGAATCGATGTTATGATCATGGATGATGATATGATGCATAATAGTTAAAGCACATCATCTCAAAAAACTACTTCAGGGGTTTGAAATCTTCCTAAACACTGGCCCAGACTGGGCTGTGAGCAATAGGGAACTTGCCCAGTGGGGTACATGCTTCCTTAGGCTATAGTTCTGGTATATATGAGTTTTAACTGAATTATTGAACGGTAGTGCCTTCATACGTATGGCTGCCACTATCTTTTGTAAGCCCAGTTTTCACCCATTTCTAACTTCCCCCATACTAAAATATTCCCACTGGAATTTCAAATGCTAAATCTCATTTCAGGGTAGAATTTTTCTGGGAAGTTTGGAAATGAACCACATACTAGATTTAAAATATGGGGCCTGATCCTAATTGGTATAAGCCAGTATAGTTCTGGTGAAGTGACTGGAGCTACGCCAATCTACACTAGCTGAGGATCCTGCTCATGGTATTTTTTCAAAATGTTTTACCTTATGGTTGAGACAAATTTCCTAATATTTTTGGTACCTTTATATTTCAAAAATGGCTTGACCTAAAATCTCTTTTGTTGACCTTTCTGAGAAGAGATGCCTTTTATTTATATGTATTTATTTGGAGAGGAAAAGGGAGTAGTAGCACTTAATGGGAGAATTAGTCTCCCAAAAACAAAAACAAAAACAAAAACAAAAAGACCTGTTATATTTTAGGTTAAGTGCCATTCAAAACAAGACATACAGTTTAAAAAAAAATAACTAACAAATTCCATATATTAAAAACTCAGAAAAATCAAGCTAAATTTACATAAACGAGTCTGAAGATTTTAACATCTAATTCTCATAACAGAGAATTTGGCACTTTGTACTGTTCAGAATTTTATTTTCTCCAACCTTTTTATTCTGTGCACCACTTTAGTAAGAGAATCAATTACAATCACCTCCACTTACCCTCTGCCCCCAATTCCCACTGTTTGGGTCTGAAAATAATTAATTCTACAGACCACTGTGATTCACAGCCAAGTTTGAGAACTTGAGTCTTGAAAAGCAAAAAATATAAGGAAATAAAAGAAGTGGCTAAAAAGCCACCTATTCATAATAATCGTTTCTGTGCTAAAAACTTACTCTGGGATTTTATATTTAAAGAAATGAAAATATATGATGACAGAATGACCACTAATTAAAACAGCACAATTGGCAGATGCTATACACACACACACACACACACACACACACACACTTCATGCTGATCTGCAGCCTTAAAGCAGAATCAGCTAGATCCCCTTTTCATGGTTCTCAACCATCCACAAGGCACTCTGAAGTAGGCTTTCAGGCTTTCACCAGAGGCTTCACTTATGATACCTAGAATTCTGTGTTGAGTGTGAGTAAATAAAAATGTGTTCACTGATTACCATTATCACAACTTAACCCCTTCACTGCTGAAGTCTTAAATGCAATCTTTGTTTTTAAGCAAGAAATGCTAACATTGTCAGACAAGACGCAGCAAACTGCAGTAACTTATTATGGAAAACAACTTGGCATTCTTCTTCAAGGGCTTCTGTATATTCCCACTTTCCAGATATGGCAACTAGCCATCAAATTGTGGAACTGTCTTGAAAAGCAGTTGTTCTCTGGGGGATGCATGATAGTTCTCTCATGAGGGTGACATCATATATAGGGAAGTGCACCCCTGAGCTGCTTCAGTTTCCTCTCCACAATCACAGAAAGTGAACAGAACTCTTCTCCATGTCCTCAGCACTAGACTTTCCCATAAGCCTAGCGTTAGACCAGGGGTAGGCAACCTATGGCACAGGTGCCGAAGGCGGCACGCGAGCTGATTTTCAGTGGCACTCGCATTGCCCGGGTCCTGGCCACCAGTCCGGGGGGCTCAGCATTTTAATTTAATTTTAAATGAGGCCTCTTAAACATTTTAAAAACCTTATTTACTTTACATACAACAATAGTTTAGTTATATATTATAGACATAGAAAGAGACCTTCTAAAAACATTAAAATGTATTACTGGCACGCGAAACCTTAAATCAGAGTGATAAATGAAGACTCGGCACACCACTTCTGAAAGGTTGCTGACCCCTGCTTTAGACTTTGCTGCACATAGCTATCTTATACAAGACAGTTTAGTGTAAATAGCCCTCACCAACCTGGAAACCCTTGGCTTTTACTGGGAATATTTCAGACCTTGAGAGCCTCATAATGGCTCAGGAAGTGCATCTATTGCCTAGTGATCATCCTGGAGACCATCATCCATGTCTAGTGCCTGCAATGTCATGGAGTAACACATGCTGTAACCCAATGTGCAGTTTGCCAAGTCTTCACACATCAGAAGGGACATTGCTTGTGGCTCCAGTTTCGTCTGGCTTCCCAAAGCCCACAGCCTCATACCTCAGTGGGCCCATTGGTGTCTCCGAGACCAGTCTCCAGGCCGAAGTCCTCTTACACAGACCCAATATGTACTTTATTCCTCCAGCACCACCTTCTATCACAGGCTCAAGACCAGTCTTCTTGGCCCTATACTAGAAAAGAAATCCTTCACCAGCACCATGTGATTGAATCTAAAGCAGCACCAAAGGCCAAAATGGCATGGTCCATTAAGCCTCAATAAACCCGTTGTTGATGCAGGAAGTAATCACCTCATTGCCTACTCCTCTCTGACATGATTTCCCTCAGCACCAATTTGAGACTTGTCCTCTGGCAACAAGACCTCCATCACTGCACCTCATGAGTAGTCAGATGCTCAATTGGGTAAAAAGTCTGGAAAAGAGGAAATGTTTTCCCATAGAAGGGGTGTGAACAGCAGAAAAAGCATCAGTGACAGCATTTTTCCCCTCCTTCGTGACTCTCATATGCTTTGAAGACTCTCACATAGCACCATAACCTCCTCTCAGCATGTCTCCAGAGCCAGAAATCTCAGCATTGACTAATTCAGACTCCTTACCACTTCAGATTCCAATAATACTTTTGAACTCTCCAAGTCTGAGTGGGGGGTTTCCACTGAGGTTACTAGCCACTCCTATACATGCATTTATGCTACCTGACTCTGCAATGGTACCCACTCTTCCAGTAGCAATTCACAGCTACCTCAGAGTACCTTTGACTCCTTCACAGAAAAATCTGCAGAATCCCCCAACTCAACCCCAGGACACCAAACCTCTCCCCTTGCCTCAAATCCAGACATTGTGGAAGGATATAATGCAGAACACTCTTAAATTGCTCATGTGACCTTTCATACAGGACTCCATGAAGGCCTTTTTGAAATCTGCAAGACAAAATCTAGCACCCATCTTAGCACCATCGTCAATACCCCTTTATCATGCCCTCCCTGGCATTGATGCTTTCACCAGTACCTAGTCCTCACCAGGTGCCAATACTACCTTCTTTTCCAGCACTGATACAAGCAACAGATCCCTGAGAGTTGCAAGAGTATCTGGATATCCAAGGAATGGGGAAACTCCTTCAGAGGAACCATATGAGCATTCTGTGGAAGACCATAGAGATGCCCAAAGATCAAACTGATGTTTCATCTGTTTCCCTTCATGATCAACAGAGAGAATTTTGAGAGCCACTGGGGAGAATGGCAAATACTCTCCAGCTGCAAACAAAGGTGATGACAATGGGGACATCCAATCCCCTGTATGACATATTAGAGATGCTCTGCATCTTACTTCGGGCCTTCTCAACCTGATCAAGCTTATCCGGCTGTCTCCTTTTTCAACCTCACTTGAGTTCAAAGGAGCAATCTATCTGTATCCTGCGTCAGCTAAAGGACACCAATTCCTACTGCAGCATCCTCTAGACCAGGGGTTGGCAACGTTTGGCACATGGCTCACCAGAGTAAGCACCCTGGCGGGCCGGGCCAGTTTATTACCTGCTGACACAGCAGGTTCGGCCAATCACGGCCCCCACTGGCCGCGGTTCACTGTCCCAGGCCAATCACCTGGTGGAGCACTGCTTGCTAATCTCCCACAAGTGGGAATGCACAGACGCCCCCAAAGAAGGAATAGTTGACAGTCATAGAATCATAGAATCATAGAATATCAGAGTTGGAAGGGACCTCAAGAGGTCATCTAGTCCAACCCCCTGCTCAAAGCAGGACCAATTCCCAGCTAAATCATCCCAGCCAGGGCTTTGTCAAGCCGGGCCTTAAAAACCTCCAAGGAAGGAGGTTCCATCACCTCCCTAGGTAACGCATTCCAGTGTTTCACCACCCTCCTAGTGAAATAGTTTTTCCTGATATCCAACCTGGACCTCCCCCACTGCAACTTGAGACCATTGCTCCTTGTTCTATCATCTGCCACCACTGAGAACAGCCGAGCTCCATCCTCTTTGGAACCCCCCTTCAGGTAGTTGAAGGCTGCTATCAAATCCCCCCTCATTCTTCTCTTCTGGAGATTAAACAAGCCCAGTTCCCTCAGCCTCTCCTCATAAGTCATGTGCTCCAGACCCCTAATCATTTTTGTTGCCAGATAGACAGTCTCCTTTGTGTATTCATATTACCTGCCCACCTTCCCCTCCACCTCAGAGTTCTATATAACGTCAGGGCACTCTGGTTTGGGAGAAAAAACAGATGATTGGAAGAGTATACTCTCTTATATAGAGTACTATGATGACATTACCCTTGCAGAAGAACTTGCATGCATCCCACAACACATAGGACTTTCAATGCAGTTCCACAGCTTGACACCAGGGGTGCCATGTGATTGATTGACAATATTTTGTAGTATCCTGAACAAAGCTTATGGAATTAAAATAAACTTTACTGAATTGTGCTAAACATTATTGAATTGGGGTTAATATTTTTCGGGTACATTGAAAATGCAATTGTGTATGTGTTTGAAGTGATCCCTCCTTGAGAGATAAGCATATACTAATTCAAACTGGATTATCCAGAGGCCAACAGTCAACAAAAAGATTTTGGGATAAATCATCTGGGTTCATGGCCTTCTTCCTTATCCAGCAAATGGACAGGATCTGTTGTGATAACTGGGTCTACAAATTTCCCCTAACTGAAAGCTCAATTGTAAGAAGTATGTGAAAGTTCACATCACAATAACCTATAACAAATGTTGATGGAAAGAAGGTCAAATTGTTTTCAATAATTAATGTTATAAACAGATGCAAATGAAGCAGACAGAGACTAAATTAGACTAAACAAAAAAGGCCACATTGATATAATTCAAGGACTATGTTGAAATCATGCTTGGTAAAAACAGAAGATGTGGAATCAGAAATTAATGAATCAAAATTGGTGTGTCAGATATTAGGCCTAACTGGTAGACAAAACAACAAGGGGCTGTGCTATTCCTCCCATCATGCCCTCTGAGAGTTCTTAAAGACAGACTGTGAGGTGGGGAGCTCCAGCTGAATCCCCAACATTACCTGACACAAAGTGTATCGAACTTTAACAATAGCAGCAGCAACAGCAGTTCCAGCCCATCTCAACTAACTTTTTCCCTTTTACCCAAAAGGGCAGTTATTACCAAACTTTATATAATTTAAGAGTCTGTCAAACAAGGTCCACCGCCCCTTTCTAAAACTCTTCAACTAAAGAGAAAGAACAAGGGATGTTGTTAAAATGAAAGTCTTATTTAATACTTTACATTTCAAATGCTTTAACTGTTTTTACTTTGTCGCAACCCTATGCTCAGACATGATGTCTGTATGGCCAACTGTTGGTCAAAAGGTCACATTGGTGTCGTGTGCAACACCGTGGTGTTGTGTGCCTATTCTTGAACCTTCTGCCTGCCTGTCAATTGTAGGTCACATTGGTACTATGTGCTACAATACCGGCATGTCGTGTGCATAAACTTAGTGTGCCGGGTGCAGTACCTGTTGACGTAGAGGGCACCAGCTTGGAACCCGGTTGGTGAAGGAGCGGGGGACCAATCAAATGCTGGCATGACAAAGGTCTTCGAATAAATCTATGTCCCTCGCCAAAATCAGTAGGAGTGTCCGCGTGTTAGCTGAAAGGCCTGATCACCCTTTCAGCCAGGGTCCCCTCCGGATTTAGCCGGCTCGTGTCGTGTCGTTTCGGATTACATCCCGTCATGCCCCTGGTGTCTGTACTGCTGGTCAGCTGTGCCTGGAGTGTGGTATGTGTATTTTAATTTTTGTAAATATTCTGTTTGCTTAGCCTTTTCCCTTTTTCTCCTCCCTTAGTTGGTACCAAATCTCATGTATAGTATATAGGAGACGAATTGTTGTATTAATTGCTGGTGTGGTCAGATGGTGCATTTTATGGGATTCAATTAATGCATGTACAGTTTACTCAGTTTTGTATATCTGTTCTGGTTTTTAGTGAACAGTTGATTATAAACCATTCGGTTCTTCGTTGTTGGATGTAAACAGACTGTTTCAAGTCACATATATATATATATATATACTTTTACCAACTAGCAATACTATCAGAGCAAAATATTCACACAACTCTAATTAAAATACCAACAAGTGATCAATCAAAAGTATCACCAGAACAGCAATATATATATAATATATATATATTGCTGTTCTGGTGATACTTTTGATTGATCACTTGTTGGTATTTTAATTAGAGTTGTGTGAATATTTTGCTCTGATAGTATTGCTAGTTGGTAAAAGTACTCCTCCCCAGCCCAAGTTGTAATTCATCCCCCATTAATAAACAACCACATGTTTTGAATTGCAATCTGTTTTTGCTTCAATTTTCCTCTTTCACTCAAATACTCATTTGAACCTGCAATGGTCTTGGACATACTTATTTTCTCTATCTTTTATTAAAGATTGAAAGGATTTCAATGGTCTACTTGCCATGGTATTAAGCAGGCCAAAGTCTCAAAACCAAACACTGAACTTTGTTGGACAGTGACTGGGTTATGTTAACACCTTTGGCCCGTATATTCCAGCTACATTACTACAACAGACTCCTGATCCTTAGGATTGGAAGGATTGGGCCTTCCAGAATCCATGTTATGATAAACTCTGATAAGCTTATTAGCATGCATTAGCATTAGGTTCTTTTATTAATGTTTTATCTAGAATATTTTTTTTAACCTTAAGAATAAAATAGGCTTGCTGAGAAAGAACTGTGTGGTCACTTCTATATGTGGCAATTCTTCTGTTATCAGTCTCTGAAGAGAAAACAAGCAGGTCTGTTTAGGCTGATGGTTTTTGCTGGGAGGCAGGGACCCATGCAGCAAGGACATACTCTGGACAAAATGGAGAGATGCAGGTCTCCATTCAAGAGAGGCAACAGCTGTGAAGCTGGAAGCCTGAGAGTGATACAGGTGCAGTTGCCTTCAACTCAGACTGAATATAGGTACCATATCCCAGAAGCATGAATACAAACAATTACTGTTGTAAGAAAAAGGGTTTATTAAGGACCTAAGTGACAATGCTATGCAAATTGTGAATGGATTTGATTTTTATTTTGTTAAGATATTTTGGGGAAAAGCACTTATTCTACTTCCCACATTTGAAATCAGCGATGAGCCAAAACCTGAGCCACTTATCACTTGAACTTTGGGGATTCAGATTCAACAGGACCCTGATTTGAGCCATTCTTGCAGAGGAATTTTTGCAAATCTAAATCAGTCCTGGATTTGTCCATCTCTAATTGAAATACAAAATGTTCTGCCAGAATAAAATTACTCAAAATACTTCTGAAAAATATGCAGTCCTTGATAAGCATTTTTCTGCCAATCACTGTAATATTTATAAATTATAAATCAAATTCTGTCAAAAGGGTGCAAAATGTATCCCATTTCCTCATGTTAGGTCACTTTCCAAGTTACAGCAGCCATAGTGACTGTCTTCCAGGAAGGATAAGCAACTGTGGCTTGGTTACATCTGTTCCTTCCAAAAGTATTTTAATTGGCAATTAATCAATGTGATTTATAGTAAATATGCATGTTATTCTTATTTGTTTCTTTATGCTGGGACTGAAATTTATCTTGTGGTGTAAACTATGACAGAAATCTTCAATTATTTATCAGAGTAGCTGATAATCTAAGGTTGGTGTGATAGGGTGCTCCACTCATTGCTTGTGTGGTGCTTCCTCCTGGTCACTCTGGGGATTAGCTCTCGAGGCCATCACCCTTTCCCATGCTCACACGTCATCACACTCTCTCTCTCACGTCTGTAGCTCCTCTCTCATCCCAGGAACCTCTGCGTCCTCTTCATGACTCAGGCCTCCAGCTAGGTCACTCAGTGTCCCCTCCTTTCCTGGGTATATTCTTCAGCAATCCCAGGCACTCTTCCCATTCACTGCTCAGGTGCCACTCCTTCAGTGGCTAGTAGGGGAACCCAAACTCACCCTTTACTCCGGGTTCCAGTCCAGGGACCCTCAACACAGCAGTTGTGGGCTTTACTCTCCAAGCCCTCACTGCTCCTTCCCTGAATTGCTTCTTACCACTCCTGGTTCTCCCCTCTTTCTCTAGGAGTACCAGCTACAAACACTCCTCTCTCTTCAGCTTCCTGGCTTTATAGGCTACACCTATTCCTGCACAACTGGACCTGCTTGCAATCAATTCCCTGCTCCCTGGCTTTTCCTCCAGGTGCAGCCTGTGGTGTTAATAGGCCTACCTGGCCACCTTACCCCCTTCCAGTCCCATGTGGGGTGGACATCCCATCACAATTGCCCCAGCAACAGATTATTCAAATTGACAGCGAGACAACAGTAAGAATTACTATATTGCTAGAGTGGTGCAGCTCAGTGGAGGTCCTAAGAGAATATGAACTATGAAAGAAATCTAGAACAGTAGATTCTCTGATTCCCTATAAATTCACATTATATTCTACTTCACAAGTCTCTTGCACAGCATGATGTTATGATGCTAGTCTCAAATTATCATTAATCATACACTTACAAGAATAACCTGGACTAAGATGATGCAGAACACACAGACAGCGTTTTTTTAATCATATGCTCCAGTACACAACTATCACAGTAGGAACCACAATTTAATGTTACAACTGAGCCCCAAGTTTCTAGAGTGGACAGATAATTGCTAGAGCTGAATCTTTTTTCCTATTACTGAAAATCTAGGTTAATTTTCCAATTAAGTCAATGCTGTCTGCAGTGTGGCAGTTAATCAGCTAATTTATCTTGCAGTTAACGTTCCCCCTCATCCCAAATGCTTTTTTTTTTTTTTTAAACACACTATTAGGGACCAACAACACTTGCAAACACGCATACTATGAGGTTACATTGTTGCTAGCTAGCTAGGAAGGATAGGTGCTTTCTCAGAGCCCTGGGGACTAACTCACATGCTGCAGTTTGTGACCTTAATTACAGTTGTAGTGTTGTGAGCAAGCCTCAGTGGGAACATACAACATAAAGAATTTCAGCTGAATAGGAATGGGTGCTCATATGAGAAGGCCAAACTATTATGCTCATGAATTCAGTGGAGTTACACTGACATAGCACTCGACTAATACAGAAGTGAATCAGGCCTTAAGTGTTTATAATACATACATTTTTATTATGAATGTATATATTAAGTGGTAAAATTGCACTGCATCAGCCACATGGAGCTCTTTATTTATTTGAAAACAGCTGTTTCTATTAATCAGTGTTGCCAACTCTCATGATTTTTTAATTAAGTCTTATGATACCCGGAGGTTTTCTTCAACCCCCCAGCTGCTGGAGTGTTACAATTTTGTGAGAATTTCAGATTTAATTAAAACAAAAAGTAAGTTTCTAGCCCTTATGGCTGTGGAGAAAATCGTGAAACTATGAACGCTAAAGGTCCAAAAACCAGAAGGCAAATACTAAGTACTCAACATTTGTTATTTTTAAAATTCTCAAATTGTTTGGAAACTGACTCATGATTTTTGAATACTTAGGGATGACCACACTGCTACATTTCTATTTCTCAACTAACACTCTGAAATAAAAACAAAACAAAACCAAAAAACTCATAGATGCTGCTCTCCAGCAAGATTCACAGATTTTAAGGACAGAAGAGACCATTGTGTCTGACATCTCACATAACAGGCCATAGGACTTCACACAGTAATTTCTGCATCAATACGAGCTCCTATCTGAGGTTTAGCATAGCTTTTAGAAAGACACCAATTCCTGACTGAAAGACCTTAAGTGATGGAGAGTACACCACATCCTGAAATAAGTTATTCTAATGGTTAGTTACACTCACTGTTAAAAAAGTGCACCTTATTTCTAGTCTGAATTTGCCTAGCTTCAGCTTCCAACTGTTAAATTTTGTTATGCCTTCTGCTGATTAAAGTGCCATCAACTATGATTCCCCATTTACAATTACTTTTTGAGATCTATCAATTGTCAAGGTTTTAATCCATTTAATATAGGCTAAATTGATTTTAGATCACGATAATTTATTAATTACCATCTCATGTGGGAATAAGACAAATGCCTTACAGAAGTCTAGGTGTATTATGTCAAAAGTTAGTTTTGATAAACCAGACCTGTTGATTTGACAAGACCTGTTTTTCACTTTTCCAAAACTATCTTGATAGACATTAACTATGCTACAATCCTTTAATTTTTTACTGACTGCATCATATCATATATCAACCTTTCCATGATTTTGCTCTGGATCAGTATTACTCTCACTGGTTTATATTTACTCTGATAAATATTTTTTTAAATATTAGCTTTTTGACAGTTCTCTGGAACTTCTCTAGTGTTCTAAGATTTGTTAAATGTCAACATTAATGGTTCAGATTGTTCCTCAACCAAATTTAATACTCTTGGGTACAAGATAAAACATAGTTGGGAGACTAGAGTTTTACTAATCTATTTTTGAACCCTTATCTAAAAGATTGTTCTCCAGTTTGTACCAAAGTTTCCAAAAAGTGCTATAAAAAGTGGATAAGAAACGCTGTGTTAAATTTTGATTGGATCAGTTTAAAATTAGTGAATATAGGAAAGTAAAAATCTAGTTCAGGACAACAGTAGTAGAAGCAAAGCCTGGAGCCAAACACAAGGCAGATTATATTATAAACATTTTTAATATAAATATATTTCTGATTGTAAAACTAATATCTCTATGCATCTTTTTAATTCCCACACTAAGCAAAACATAAAATAAATTTTAAAAAGGCACCTCTTCTCAAGGAGGACAACAAAGCACAATAAATCTGTCGTTTGTAGATAATTAAATTGAAAAATTTTGGGGCAGAATCAAAAGTTCATCTGAAATTAATATAAAGATTCCCATTGACTTCATTAGGCTTCAGATCAAGACTTCGTTGAGCCTTAAAATAGTTATCAGGATATTGTAAACAGAAAGCTTTGAGTCCCCATGTCTTCCAAATGCTTGTCCAATTTCATCTAAAACTTTAAAAACAAATGAACAAATCCAACATTGATAGACCTGCCATGTACAATTTAAAATGGCTTGCTTTAAAGAGCGAAGTTAGAGGAGGGACCAAAAATTTTAAGTATAACAGGAAATTCACTTCAACCTTATCTAAGGGGAAACAACTAGCCTCCACACACACAAACACACACATACACACACAAAATTTTATTTCCCAACAAATAAACAGTGAGAACATTCCTCACATATGTAAATCTACCTTTGGAAAACACAGTTCAGATTAGCAACCACAGTCCCAACATAGGCTGATCCTCACAGAAATCACAATAGCCGTCAGTGGAGCCAGACTAGCAAACACCCAATTGCTACTAGTGAGAAAATGAATTCCCAGGCTTGGCATCTGGGTCTTGTAACTGCCAAGCTTGTCTCATGAAAGGTCATGACTAGGTTACTCAAGTGCTGTAAAAGAAACTACATGGCATTCAACAGATTATGCAATACCCATAAGTAATAATGTGCTATATGTGTCAGTGTCTTTGGGAATTGCTACAGTGTACATACAGTATCTGGAATGATTAATTGTTAAGAGAGAAGACTCTTTCTGTAGTTGATATGCACTATACACCAAACCCTGCAATTATATTGAGATTATGAAGGATCATTCTTACTAACAAAATAATTTGTGTCTGTATAGTCCACCAGAAAAGAGAACCCATTCACCACTTCTATAAACATGCCTCCAACTTTGCAAACTCTTATCCCAAAGGCAGAAAATGATGAAGGTTTAAAAAGGATTATGCGTTGGCAGGGCTAATTACGTCAGAAACATTTCACATAAAATAAGAAAAATCCTGAATCTTCATTCATCTCAACCCCCAATTCTTCTCACTCACTGACCATACCCACTACTGCAGTACATTTGCCTTGATCTTTACGGGGTGGCATGGAAGCTCATTTCCCGCCCCCCGTTCTCCACAGCAGCAGGTCATGGAAAGGAAGACTTCCTCTATCCCCCTTTAATGGCATTAGTCATGCAATATGATCCAGTTTTCTTAACACCAGCTCCTGCTGCTGTCTTCCTGTATGAGGAATTTCCCAGTAAGCATACCCTAGCGTACCCACGCTCATCTAAAATCCTATGGGCACTGAAGAGGACATGCTGTCAGGGAAAGTAGGCCTTTGGCATTGACAAACTACATCAAGAGGGAGAAAATCCAGATGGTCACAGGAAGGTTGGGCTCAAAATTTCAGGCCTTGGATAAATCCTGGAGGAACATTGAACTTTTTGTATATAGTCCCAAAAGGAAAACCTACAAACATTTTAACGTTCTCCCACCACTATTCATACCTCAGATTAAAATGAAAAGAATATTTAGAAAGAGAGATTAAGGGCCTCATGCTTTTCAAACTGAAGTCAATAAGCATTTTGCTACTGAGCTCAAAAGCATACTCTGTGCCAGATACTGATCTTAGTTACACTAGTGCAAAATTAGAGTTCAGAATCTGGCTTGTGTCTCTTTCAAATAATGTCTACATTATGATATGGTAAATATCCCTTTGATAGAAGGATTGTGATTTCTTCTACATACATTTGTATAATTTAAGAATATTGAAAACAATCAAGATACTTAAATATACCATAAGTATTTTTTGTTGTTTTATTTTTAAATTAAACCCTTAAGACTTGAATGTATTTGTGGAGACTGTAGGTAGGTCTTTCCCATACACCCTAGCCCCCAGGACTATGGAAAAAGCTACTTAAATTATAAATTTGCACACATAAGCCGAAAGGAAAGGTAGGTGTTCAGCAAATTGATCACAGATTTACATATTAGGAATTATAGGAAAACAAAAAGTTTTTCAAACATGATATTTACATTTGTCAAGTGTAATGTACAGTCTCTTCAGCAAACATCAAACAAGCTGAAAAAGACTTATATCTCAGTTCTTTTTACTTAAATCCAAATTCCTTTCCCAGAGATGTCTGAACAGATTTCAAGCTAAATATAGCTTAAAATCAGCATACTCTCCTTTTTATGTCTGCAACGCCCACTGATATGTAAGAAAATTTTGACCTGGACTGAGAGCAGCATATAGGGTCTTTAAATTATAATGTGATGGTATTCTGCTGTTAGAAAAGATATTGTTCTGCTTTGTTTAGCTATATAGAATGTAATGTACTCATGACCTATGCCAGTGATTTTTAAATCGTGCTCTGTGTGATGAGTGTTCTGAGCTTGTTGAACCATCCCTGAATCTGAGGGTTCTAAGCCTAATCACCCTGATCCTGATTAGGCTCAGAACCCTCAGACTCAGGGATGACTCATCACACTCCATGACCTTTGCCCCACAGAACGCTTGCCTTGCCAGCTTTCTCTGGAGACATGACCAGACACATGATCACCTCTCTGTTTCCAGCTGCTGAAATTCACCAACAGACAGCTAATATTATATTCAATTGTTACTTTTCACTGTAAACAATTGCTATAGTTACCACAATAATGTTATGCGCTTGTGAATGGAAGGGGACGTGCTCTAGGAAAATCTCTCCATTAAAAAAAATTGAGAACTTCAATCTATGGAATGATGCCACAATATGTGGTGTGTTTACTACAGTAAAAATTACATAATTGGCCAATGATTTTTTTCTCCAAAATATAGTGAGTGCATTTATGTAAAGGAAAATAAACAATAAGCCATTTCTTGGAGCAGAAGAATCCTGGATGCAAAACAAAAGGAAAAAAATGATAAATGATAATTGAAATGGTACTTGCTGTCTGCAAGCCGGATATATAGGCAGCAATATATACCTGCTCTCTATGAAAAAATGCATATAACTGGCAGTGTATGCACACACTACAAGTTAAACATTTTAAAACTTCCAAGAAAGCCTTTAATTGAATGGCAACAATATCATAAAGGGCTGACATAAACAAAGGGAATGTAGATATAGGGCCAGATTCACAAGGAGACTTAGGCACCTAGAAAATCACTGGGATTCACAAAGCCTGAGTTCAGGCTTTTTACACAGGAATGGAATGTGATAGCCATCAAGGACTGGGATTCACAAAAGCCAGCACAATAGGTGGCTCCCTGCCTAAACTAGCTAACTGGAGATGCCAAGAAGAGAGATGGGTCATAAGAGCCACCCCCTCAGGCAGTTCAGCACCTAACTCCAGGCTGGGGAGAGGCGCCTCTCTCTGCATGGGATTCTGAGCTGCGAACTCTCTCTGGGTGCCCAAGGTGTTTCTTGCAAGAAACTGGGGAGAGGGGGTAGTGTGTGAGATGACCATCTTCCTCATAACTTTAGCCCAACAGTTAGGGTATTCACCTGCGATGTGGGAAACTCCCAGTTTAAGTCCCCCCTGTCTACCTGAGGAGGAGAAGGGCTTTGAATAGGGATCTGCTACCTCTCAGGTGCGTGCCCTATCCACTGGGTTATGGGATATTCTGATGTGGCACTCCCTCAATCTCTCCTGTTGATGCAGTTCCACTTTGGAGAAATAACTAACGCATCACTAGACCAGAGGAACTGCATCCTGGATCTCCACATTCAGGGTGAGTACTCTAATCACCAGGGTTAAACTCTGAAACAGTGAGATGAAATTGAAAGGTCACTTCCTTTATCCCACTGCTTTTTGTAATCCTAATACAGTCCTTTGAATTCTGCCTTAAATACATATTATCTGTTCTGCTATTGCACTGTATACATTCCCTGAAATACATTTTAATTATTCCTCAGATGCTCCAAGAAATATGGACATCATCGATCACATGTCCAAATTATTAATTTTTGTCAAAAGATTCAGAGTATGCTTCGTTCCTAACCAAAGACAAATGCTATTGGGGCAGAGAGTCAACATGGTCATGGAGGTAGTGGTTTAACTGCCATTTTTCCAAAAGTCCACATGAGTCTTCTTCAGTGAGAGTTATAATGTGTACTTCAAGCTAAGGTACTCATATGACTCAAGTATTCATGCATCATTGTTTACCCCTCAGGGTTATAGATTTTGCTATCCAATTGAATGCTGTAGATGTCAATCTGGATATATAGGAATGGGTACTTTGGGGTTGGGGGGAGAGAGAGGAAAGTCTTCATATTCTATATACCATAAGCTAGAGTCACAAAGGGTCTCTGACTTTGGCACCTAGAAAAATCATTGGGGTGCAGACAGCCTGAATGTTAAAGGATTTTTTTCTCTGCCAACATAATTTGGGGAAACCAATATGAATTTAAAAACATTTCAGTTTTGCCCAATCTGCATTTTTCACTGAAAAATTTCATCCAGCTCTACTGCTAAAACAGTAAGAAAGAGGAGAATGAGTTTTTCAAAAAATAATATGTGATCAGGTAGTTAAAGACGGTATCATAATGCATATGAACAGAGGGACTAAATTCAGATTGGACAGAATCTTATTTCTGTTATTTCCGAACTTTTGAGCAGTTGACTTTGCAATCTTAAATTCTTGTAACAATTTTTGTTTTGTTTTCCAATCATACAGAGTAGCAACTCCACAGTTAGGGTTGGGCTTAAAGCGGGGGCCTAAAATTCCTGTTTTTTGCTAAAAGTACAACATTTTACATAATGATAGTCATCATGCCTGTTAAAAATGTACTAAGCAAAACAAAAATACATAAAAACTTAATAGGAATGTCTTTGAATTTAGACTCTTGCTGAATTTTTTCCTTGGCAGTCCTATTTAATTGTTGAGTGATATTTCTTAAAACCATTCCCCATTTATAAAAAAAAAAATGGCAGAAAGGTCCATCCATCTGGGGCAAGCTTTTTTTAATATTGAGGTTAGGGTCATTGTTAGTTGTTCACATTATAACCTGAAACCAGGCACATGCAGGTTGGATGGATGTAAGCTAGGTATCCATAAAACCTTCTCCATCAGGAACTATGCTTTTCTGGCAGATTTTATCCTACAACAAAAAAGGGTTCATATGTAACTGCTGATACATATACGTTCATTTGCTGCTGCTGGAACATAGTAGTTCATGCATAACTGCTAATGAATAAAACATTCTCTGTCAGCAGCTGCACTTAAGCCTTCTCATAGATTCTCTCCTCCTTGCCCACGCAGAATCTTCAACCTCCCATTAAGCACTAAAAAAACCCATTAGCAAACTATGTCCTGGACAATATTTGTGTGTAATATGTTTTAGGGCTCCTACACACTCTACATACCTGACACAAATACACCCCGGCAATTAAAAGTTCAGTCACCAAACATTACACACCCTCTATTCTTCCACCCACAAACACACACTTGACCCTTGCAACAACCATAAATCACAGCCCACACACCACAACCTCTACTCTATCACCTTTCTCCATATACCCTTTTAACAGGCCCATCCTGTGCACTGAATGAGGCAGGAGTCTTGTGGAAAAAATAGGATATGACCATGTAATTAAAGATCATAGCATAATGCTTAAGGCACAAGGGGTAGCACTAAGCTTGCATGGGAAACAGATTCTGGCATTTCCTAACTTTCAAGTTCTTGACTTTGCAACCTAAATAACATTCTTTTAACTTAGTTTTGTAATGCAATTTATTAGGCTTTGTTAAAAGGAAAAAGATATAAAGAAATCTTATGATGTGCAACTGCAACAATCCCTACAGAATGCAAAATTGGGGGGGTTTGAACCCTGAATCTTCAGCACAACATGACCTAGTGGAAGATATAACTTAAGTTAGCGACATGATGTGGCTATTATCCAAGTCAGTGGGAGGAGGGAAAAGAGAATAGGCTACTGAGATCCCTTGCTAGCTCTGGTGGGGTAACTGGAGAGGAGCAAGCCCAGCTTGCTCTCTCTCTTGCTCTTCCCCCACCCCTGATCCTAAGAAGAGTGGTGAAATGTGAAATTGGAACTTGAAGGACAATGTGATGCATGCAGATTTTGTAACTATCAGAGAACGTCATTTCTGAGCAGTCTTACAGAGACTATTGCCCATTGGGGCTATGTTTACCCTAAAATAACATGATCAAAGGGAATACATGTCAGAACTGAGGCCATGTCACAATGCATTCAGGGGAAGGAGGTGACCCAAGGAAATGGGATGGGGAAACAGGCAGCAGCTGGGAGTTGAGAGAGTCCAACTCAGACAGTATGCACAACACACATTGTTTTACTGACCATCTGGAAGGTAGGGGAAGAAGAGGGACAAAGTTCTGATGGATCTGGGCCCAGAAACATCTTAATCTAGCCCTGAAGGTGCCTCTTCTACCATAGCTATAATATTACCGTAATGATTTCAGTATAAGTTTTTATATCATTTAATGAATATATTATATGTATTGCAGTAGCACACAGGAGCCCCAGGCATGGACAAGGATCCCATTGTGTTTGTACAGTGCCTAACACATAAAAAGAAAGGGAAATAGGATGCTTATACATTACACATTTTTTCTAAGGTACTTAGCTCTACAAAATCTGTGACTGTTTAGAACTACATTTGAGATTTCATTCTCAAGTGTTTGGGCTGAGAAATGTAACATGTTATAAAATACTGAGGATATGGGGAGTGTGTATACACAAAGAGTGGCCAAGAGGTAGTATAAGCTACAAACTACATAAAGGGCAATTACTAATCTTTGGCCTAGAATGTGTGTTAGGGTCTGAGGTCACTACTTATTGAGAGAGTACTCAAAAGGTGAGTACATATACTTGAAATTAATCTGTCATGAACAGCTACAGATCTTGGTTAAACCTTATGTGGATATTCCCTTTATTCCCAAATTGAGTGCTTTAACACAGTCATGGATGAGGTTATCTGTATCATTTTTATATGATGATTTTGCAGAATAAAAACCATTAACAGTAGTTTATTTAGCTGTATAACACTTATGTAAATAAGCTCCTGACCTTTTACCTTCTAATCAAAATGAAATATTGGTTACAGTTGGACAGAGGAAGCACTGGGGAACATATCAATGATAATGCCAAAAAAAAAAAAAAAAAAAAAAAAAAGATGATACCGTTTTTATAAAGTCTACTCAATTGACCAGCTGACCAGTCCTTTTATGGACAAAAATCATGCTTTTCCCATGACTGTTTTTATTGCTGAACAAAAAACAAACATTCTTCAGGTTTTGTTTAATAAGTCAGTTATAAAAATCTATTCCAGAAGTCATTTCATTACTGAAAAACAATACCAGACAGCAAACATTACAACTGGTTCTATGTTCTCTTGGTTTTTGTCTCACCATAAATACAACAGTTTTAATGTTAGTCTAATAACGGAAAGCTTGAGCTTCTAAATATAAAACCAAGAATAGCAACAGAGGTTATTTATGGTTATTCTATGCACATGGTCACATTAAATTTATTGTTAAAGTATTTACATAGCCTCTCTTAGATTGAATGTTTTTTGTTGTCCTGTAGTGACACCTTCTGGGAGCAACTGGGACTGCAAATTCTATGTTTTGTGGTACTCATAGAGGTTACTTCCATAAGAGTTCTGCAGAAACCCCAAATTTTGGTTTTTAAGTGAGCCCACTTTCACAAAAATCCCCCTGCTGTTTGTTTTTGGTGCAGGTAATCGCCTCTTTGGCCAAAATAATGCAAGTCTCAGCATCCAAGAACTGAAATATTCGAACACAACCAGGGCTAAATCTTTGGCTGTAGCAAAAGGTGCACACAGCACACTTTGGCATTGGGGTGTTTTTAAAGGTCACCTATGTCCCCTTTTTACTCCCCAATCTTGTGGATGAGGCTAGTCTCTCAACATAAAGTTACAACAGTCTAATTTAAAATTGTCAACATCCCCAGAAGTGACCATTACAAGCAGCTGGCGTGTACTATGGCACAGGGCAGCTCTAGCTATGTTCCCTTTCTTTGGCCAGAAGTGTTGGTGTTCCTTTCATGGAGGGACAAAAAGGAAAACTGAGGCTAGGTGTACAAGTTATGCTCTGGCCTGCCATGGGTGGGTTCATGAGGAGGGGCTGCCTTATTACACAGGGATTATGCAAATCTCTATTCTGACTGCTATAAAACCCTCTATTCTGATTGGCTCCTGCCCTCAAAACTCCCCCTAGACATGCCCACACCAAGCATGGCTACCTCAACTTCAGTCATCCCACCTAACCCCAGCTATTCACTAGCCATGCAGAAGGCAAATACTCCTTTAGGAGCAAAAAGAAGAAACTGGAGATATGGAAAAAAGAAGGGAGATACTGAAAAAGCTGGTCTTAATTGAAGGTCAAACTGAGGCAGCGATGTTACATGCGCACATATGGTTGGGGAGCTGTGAGGACAAGAGTAGTCAAAGGAGCACATTGGAGTGAGAGGAGGGAGAGAGAGGGAGAGAGAGAGAGAGAGAGCAGACATTTCAGCACGGTAATAAAGTTAGAGTAATCCCGTTTACCCAAAATTAACTGTATCCTGGGCTAATAAGCCTCAGAGTTTATTTCCCTATAACCATTCAGGCTTTAAGCCTTACATTTTTCAGCCCAAATTATGGTTATTATTTCATGAGTAGGGAATACTCAAGCAATACTGACTGGAACTTGACAAAACAGAAGGAAAAATGAAGATCAAGAAAATTTGTAAATCCATACATGCCTCTCATGGGTGACTGGCCCCTTTAAAGGGAGTCTGGGCCCAGTCTGCCTGTGAAGCACCTGGACAAAATAAAAAGATTATCCAAACTCACTTAGGGCAGATACTCCCAGGGAGAAGGTGCTTCTAGAAAGACTGGGCTTATGGGGAGAAAGCAATCCTGGAGAGAACCTGCTCCCAGGGGAAGAGTGCAAGAGCATCTCAGCAGAAGGAACTGGGTGAGGGATCTCCAAGATAGCTACTAAGGTCTTACCCATCAAAGAGGGACATGCCTGCGATTCTTAGGCCAACAGCGTCCAGACAGAGAACTCAATGTAAGAGTGCTCCATGACTGAAGGGCCAAGGTGCCAGACTGTCTAACCCAGAGATGTAGTTTTCCCATGGAGTGACTGTGAGAAGGTCTCACTTCTACTTTGTGTTGTTTTTTTATCATTAGTAAATAAGATCCACCAAAGGGAGTTCTCTTTAGTAACTGAAGGCTGGCTTGGACTTGTTTATACCCTGGGTGAGAGGAAATTGAGGCAGGGATCACATGAGGCACCATGCATGACTGCAAGGGGGCATGCAAGGATGGCTTGCACTATGACAATGACTAAATGAATTCTGCTCAGAACCTTTGGGCTGTCTCCATTGTATAAAATTGTTACAGCCACTCAGGATATGTAGAGAGCACAACACACTGGGTCTGGTCACAACAACTGCTTCATTATTAACTTACAAAATGGCTCCCAGGGAGGAGGCAAAATGCACACCCCAGAATATGTTTTAGGATTATCATAAAATAACTATCCTGAATGACCAGGAAACAACAAAAATAAACAAAGAATACACCATCCCTCCCTGTCAAAGTTCAACAAAGGTTCCTTGATAGGAAAATCAACAGCTCAGTATAGTAACTGGAACTAGAGGTGCAGGGTAGACCCTGTGTGTTAAAAAAAAGAGGATTATTCTGCCTCAAGTCAGTCCCACACACTATCTATGGATTCAAGTGGACAGGGAGTTTGTGATGTCTTGTGGAGCAATGGCAAACCAGAGTAGATTTCCCCCACATAGCCAGAAGAGGCAGAAATCCCCCAGGCAAGTTCCTCCAGAGGTCCACTGGAGTACCAGCAGGAGAAGACTCTGCTTCCCCTGACTGACTCTGAACTTGGGTAAATCATAGGAAGAGTAGCATCTGCTGATCCACCATCACCAGTCAAAGATGAATACTTTGGATCTGACTCAGGTTCCTCACCTCTTCCTTGGGCAAGCAGATGATCTACATGATGTCTCATGAGGGAATCTACTACAGCAACCTGATAAGAAAATGGTCCTGTAGCTTTTACAATCATGCCAGGCAGCCAAAAAGTGTGTGTCCTGTTGATGATCATGATTGTTTTCCATATTTTCTTGATGTTAACACACTTGTTTCTTCAGACAATGTCTCAAGAAACACAAGTGGGTATGTATCAGCTGCTTCATCACAGGTGATACCCCTGTTGTGGCATGAGGGGTTGTTCTGTAATTACACAAGAACCGAGACAGCCTCATCTGCAGCAATCCCTCAGTATCCTTCTTGGGTCCCTTCTTAAAGGATTGAATGGCCCTTTCTATTAACTTGTTCATGGATTGGTGGTAGAGAGCAGATGTTATGTTTCAGCCCACTAGCTCTCAAGAGGGCCTGAGATTCCTCATTGGTAAAGACAAGCATTGTCGGAGACCACAATCTCAGACAGTCCATGTGTGCTGAATGAGAAACTATGCTCCTCAGTAATTATAGATGAGATAACTACTTTGGCAGGAATGACTTTCATTCACTTAGAATGTGCATCCATATAGGGAACATTGACTAAAGGAAGAGACCAGTATTATTGATGTGCAGTCTGATCCAAGACTTTCCTGGCCATTTGTACAGTGATAAGTCCAATACTGGAGACAAATTTTCTTAGTTGTTGGCATGTGGCCACCTGATGTAACTTCTGGCCAGAGTTTTCATTCTGGTGACCCAGGATTTGTTCTGTGCAGTTCCTCCAATATTAACTTTCTTGCCTTAGGAGGTATTATGACCTAAGTTCCCTCTAAGCTGCATGGCAGCACAGCAGCCCATTAAGTGCCACACAGGTGCTCATGGCTGTGGCAGGGAAAGATGCCTCTCTCCCAGTCCCAGACCCGCTGCAGCTGGGGGAGAGGCACCTGCCCCGTGGCCCCAGCCCAGGTCATGCTGAGGCGAGAGAGGGCTGGGGGGAGTCCTCTCCCCACCAGAGCCCTGGGGCAGCCTGCTCCCCAAACTCCTCATCCCTGGCTGCACCCCAGAGCTCATACCCCCAGCCAGAGCCCTCACCCCCCTGCAACCCAAACCTCTGCCCCAGTCCTGAGCCTCCTCTCACACTCCAAACCTCTAAGCCCCACCCCTACCACATGAATTTGTTATGTGCACCAATATGGAGGTGATGTGTGACACAAAACAAAATTCATTCCACACATGCGTGGGAAAAATTAGAGGGAACACTGATTATGACTCATGATCCTCAGTGCAGAACTCCACTTCACCGTTTTAGTTCCAAAAGACCTGTGAAATTAAGGACATATGTCCAAAGATATTGTCAACTGGGCCCATCCGGGCTTGGAGACACCTGGAACAGAACAAGATTTCTGTTAGTCAAATAAATGATCAATTTAGCTGTTAGTGGACTGTCTTCTAATTGGGCTAAAGTTAGGACCACTTCTTGAGGTACAGGAGTGACTTCTAGTGTTTTACCCACTGGCAGCTGACTGAGGCCATCCGTGTTAGCAATTATTGGTCCAGGCTTATAGATCAGGTGATATTGGTAGGCTATTAGCAATAATGCCCAACATTGCCAGCATGCAGAAGCCAAAGGGGGATTAGCTTTGGTCTACCCCAGAAGTCCTAAAAGTTGCTTATGGTCAGTTGTTATAATGAATTGTAACCCATGGAGATATTGATGGAACTTCCTGACAGCAAAGACAATAGCCAAGCTTTCCTCATCTAACTGGCAGCCAGTACATCCCTCAGCCCGCGCCACTTCCAGCAGCTCCCATTGGCCTGGAGCAGGGAACCGCCACCAGTGGGAGCTGCGATCGGCCGGACCTGCGGACGTGGCAGGTAAACAAACCAGCCTGGCCCGCCAGGGGCTTTCCCTACACAAGCGGTGTCCCAAGTTTGGGAAACACGCCTTATATCATAAACACTAGTGTGGCTCAATTAAAACAATTCTCTTGCTCTATATTTTGAGTTTTAATGATTTAGGGACTCACCAGTTCTATGCATTTGATCTTTCAAAAAGTATTCAGATATTTCTCTCAGAGATAAAAGAGCAGGATTGTCCCCTTTCCCTTAACCAGTTTAGTTGATCATGATTTCAACATTCGGTAATCAATCATATCTCTTACTTCAAGGTCATCTGCAAGTTCGGAATGAGGCCAATTAATGATGTATGAGTGTACTCTACAGCACGGATATAAATTCACAGAATAAATGGCTAAAAATTGAATTAAAAAGTTGTATTTAATATATTTCTCATCACAGAGGATAAAGATATTCCACTCAGTTCAGTGAAAAAGTTTTTTAAAGTTTGGTTTATTTATTTTTAAGAAAGTTATTTTAAAAAAATTCACCATTAGCACCTAACCACCAGCATATGTGTGTCTGTGTATCCAGTCCAAGAAATCTTTAACCATATTATGTCTCGTATGCAAGCTAATAGTGTTAGACCCACAATAGAGGGTTTTTTTATGGGATGGGGAGCAAGCAGATACCGGACACAATGTTGGTATATAATACTTAAATGCTCTCTTTCTTGATTACAAAACAAACCTTACTGTACATTTACACCCCAAACATCCTATACCACTGTTTAAAGGTTATAATGGTTTTGATGGCCAGTTGACTGTTTTTTTTTGTTAGGATAAGATATGATATGGGGAGCCAGCAAAAACCACATTTATATTTACATGGGACTTTGATTTGCAGAAATTATAGGCAACTATTTATAGTCCATTCCATCATGTTATTGGTTTTTTGCCTCTCTTTACTAGGCCTTTTACCCACACAATTTTAAAGAGACAATTTTGGGCGGGCTGCTATGATTATAGGCATGTCATTTTAAAAGAAAATTATACAATTTTAAATCAGTTTAGCAGGTGTTGGTTGGGGTTTTTTTTTGGGGGGGGGGTGATTTTTTGTATTTTTCCTCAGAACATAAGATTGTTTTTGCACAAATAGTTCTAATAGTCCTTGACCTTAAATTCTTGCTTCGGTTGCTAACTTGCAATGCACATATGCATGTCAAGCACGCATCATTCATACCAGGCCTTAAAGACCTATAACATATTACATGGATATCTGAATCACAATGTGTGTGTGTGTGTGTGTGTGTGTCTGTCTGCCTCCCAACATTCCCCCCTTTGGATACATGATTAATGCAATTAATTATTGTATTACTTCATAATTTTGCAAGCAATTTATTTTATATATTACTTGCTTTAAAACTTTGTGTTGATTTTTTATTTGGCAGTATAAACATAGTATAAAGGTTAACAAAATTATAAATGCAAATAATATGACAATAGATATAGCATTAAATTTAGAAGAGCTGTGACACTGGGAGACCATCTTTTAAAAACATTATACCAATGAGAAAATTGCTTCAACATCTATTCTATGGCTGTTTGCTTTATACTGGCATTAGGCTTATACAGCTGTACATATTTAATACCTTACAAAACATGTTTAACAAATATTACATTCTGTTTCAACACACCTTGTATCCAAGGGCCGGTCCCAAATGCAATAATCTACTTCTCTAACAGAGAAGGGGCTTTAACTTTGGTTCACTGGAGTGCTAACAGTTGAGGTCAACTGTATGATGAAATTTGAAACCTCTCCATATTAGAAATAACACTATCACATAGTAATTTTGCCTTTTATGTATTCATGCCCAGGCGTTCGGGAAAGCAACAGCTGGGACTACACTGTGAAACACAAATATTTCCAAATAAAATAATGCTTGTGGTCCTCCTCCAGATCCCATTGAATTCAATGAGTCTTTGGGGTAGGATGTCTCTCTACAGAAGAGCTGGGCAAATGCCTTAAAAATATTCAGTGAATATTCACTTAAGAAAACCCTGAATTTGCTTCACTTGTGGTCAGAAGCCTTTTATGTACATGCTCAATATAAATACTTTGTTCTCAACAATGAACTTGTTCAGAAATAACAGGTATAAACTGGCCATGAATAAATTAAGGTTGGAAATCAGAACAAGATTTCTAACCATCAGAGGAGTGAGGTTCTGGAACAGCTTATCAATAAGAGGAGTGGGGGCAAACAACCTACCTAGTTTTAAGAGCTTGATAAACTTGTGAACAGGATTATATGACAGCGT